>NC_092210.1:66769668-66818308 GCF_043381705.1 Parasteatoda tepidariorum | reverse complement strand
GTGAGTGAGTGAGTGACTGTGTATATGTGTGTGTGTGTGTGTGTGTGTGTATTTTTTTGAACAAAAAAATAAATATTAATAACAAGAAGGACGGTTGAGAAATTAAAATAAAATATTTGAAATAAATCGTAGTTATTGTTTTACAAAATATACTTTTGTCTTCATTAATACAAGATATCTCTAAAGAGTAAATATTAAAGCATTTCATAGAATTAAAGTAAACCAAATAACCAAACGATGACATAGAATTCCAAGCATTTATTTCAAAATATTAAACGAAAGCAATAATAGTTAAATTAATATAACTATTAGTATAACAGTTATACTAATAGTTAAGCTTTTATCATAGCGTGGCACTTAAGTTGTTTGATCTAATTCTGCCATTTCACCACGCATTTAAAAAAAAGTGTTTTTTTATATGCTTTAACATTAAAGTAGAAACTCTTGATGGTTTTTTTCTGTATGTTTCAAACATTTATTTTACAATTTTTATTACCAGCATCTAACAGCTGACCCAATTCTAAGTTTATGACTGTCAATTCACCTCCGTCACCTTGTAATTTTCAATTCAACTCAGAAGACATGGGAACTCCTGGATCAGACATTTGGACAAACTGAACTTCGTTGAGGACTTTTTGATGGAATTAACCAACACTTGCGTTGTATAGAGAGAAAAATCATGAAAATCAAGCATGGACTGTCAGAAGGAAATGGAATTCTAATCCATGATTCATGTACCACTGAGAATATTTTTCGTCAGCGGTGCGAGCTGAAAGTAGAATTTGTATCAGCCAGCCATAGCTGGGATTCAAACCTGGGTCACCTCATAGGGAGACGAACGCTCTATCCCTCTGAGCCATCGCGGCTCGGCTCTGGTTCAAATATTTGTCATAGGCATGAACTAGAATACTTAAGGATGATCCACTTTGACGTCATCACGATGTGTTTCTTTAAGTTTCTCCAGGCCCAACTGCCTACAGCGCCCTCTAGCTATATTTAATGGAAACGCTTTGTTGATTCAGTTGATATGAATAGTTTACACTCTACGGTACATTATGTAGTGCTTCTGCAATATTTTTATTTTTTTCTGTGCTATTATATTTGTGCATGATTAAATGAATAGTAATTATTTGTGATATATTGTTTTAAAGTTGAGTTTTATGTTTCCTTTTTAAAAAAATCGTTGATTTCTGATTAGACTAGGTGGCTTTATATTCGTGTTTTGAAATTTTTTCACTATGTGCATTTACGTAAAAAGCATAAAATTTCCGTCATTTTCATATCTTTTATCTTATATTTCAGTTCTATTATTCGTGAAAACTGTTTCTGCCAAGTTTTTATTCATTCTGGTTGTCTTGTTTATCTTATTCTGTGATATGACAAATTCTACTTTAAACGAAGAAAATAAAAAATTCTACATTATTTACATTTTCTGCATTTATTATTCTATTTGTTTAGAAAAGATTAATGGTGTATGCTTAAAGATCTCATCTATACAAATATGAGTTTTATTCCACATAAAAATAAATGCAAAAATAAGAAAAATGGTGGGAAATTAAAATAAATGTAATTCACTTAACACAATGTACTTTTGTATTCATTAAAACAATGCATCCTTTAAGAACTAAGCATTTCACAGAACTAAAGTAAAATAAATAACCAAACGCTTACGAAGATCTTCATTAATGGGATACCTGCAAGTGACATAGTGTGGGCATCTCGATCTTGGTTGTTGAAACGTGGCATTTGTTTACGTTAGCAACTACTTTTTCCATTCTATTTCGAGTAAGCCAAGCCCGTCAAGTATGAATTCTCTTAAGTGGCGTACTCTATATTCTTACAAAAAGACTCTTGACTTAAAGATTTCAATTCATTAATTATATATTTCTTACTTAGCACAAAGACAGGCATGAAGCCATGAAGAACATAAACACATTAATTATGCATCAAAGTTGCCAGGTACACAAAGCAAAAATATATCGCGGTTGCAATAAAATGCATTAACCATTAATAAATTTAAGTTAAGTAAAAGACTTTGACCAGAAAGAATTATATTTCAACAAATTTGATGTACGCTACGGCTTGTTTTTTTCCCCACAAGTTAGTTAACATTCTAACTAAATAGGAGTAACTTAGCTCAACTTTAACAAGCTATTTTGCTTATAAAAGATCAGCTGGAACGGGCGTCATAGGTCACATGTGTGAGTATGTATGATCTTCTTCTTCTCGAAGTGCAAGTACTCAATTCTATTAAAAATAATAAAAAACCGATGAACTTATCAATCCATCAGTACCCAGCAAACACATTAGGTTGTTAACTTTGCGGCCCGTTGTCGGTGATATCGGCAACTGTCGGTCATCGGACAGTCTTATATCGGCATTTTATTGGCATGGTATTGGTTGTATCAGATTCGGTTCAATGCAAGACTTATTATAAAGTGCCGATAACGTATTTCAGATAACAATATTTCAACGGAATTAATATAATTGGGCCGATATCAAATAACGATATCTTATTTGTATCCATGCTAACGGAATCAGTGATTTTACTGTTGACCGATATTTAAAAGCTGGATATATGATGGGATACATGAAATCAGAGCAAAAATTTAAAACATTTTAATATTAAAAATAAATATTATTAAATGAAATATATATTTATGCTAAATTTCTTCGTATTTTTTAATATTTTATTAAAAAAAGTTTTTCGATAAAACTCAGGTAAATTAAGTTAATTTACTAGCGCAAAAATTATTAATTATTTTTATGCGTAATAATTTATTATTTTATGTATTTTCATCACAGAATTTTCTTTTTATGGTATGGTTAGTTTATTTCATTGAATTTAGTAGAAAAATCAGTTTAATTTAGTAAAAAAATTTAATTAAAACTGCCAGTTATTACTACAGAACAAATTTATAATCTTCAATTGTGTCCAAAGAGGTTCTGAGAGTTTCTCTTTCTCATAAAAAAAAATAAATAACGAATTTAATTCTAGAAAATCTTGGGTATTTATAATTATCGAATTTTCAATGATTATTAATATCAAAAAGAGGGCATGGCGTGGCAAATTTTACTTTGGGATGAAGCTTTATATAATAGTAGAAAATGTTAAGAATATCAACGCTTAAAATTAATTAAGTATGCAAGCCGGACAGTTACGAAAACAATATCCTTGAAAATTCAAGAGCCTTTTATAATCGTGTTAAATTTTAGCGAGCTTACCGTGCTTCGTGGTAAAGAACCTGAATACCGAACAGTCGTCCCGGGTTCGATTCGAGCAGCTAATCTTTAGGTATTCTAGAAGTTTTCAATTTATTGATTATTTTTATTCATAAGCAGTATTATTTTACATTTAATTCTAATTTATTAACATTATTTAAATGAAAAATATTAGTTGGCAATAGTTTACAGCAATTTTCTTAAATCTTTTTAGTTAAGATTCTGCTTAAAAATACTGTTAAATTAAAAATAAATTAATTCTATTTACTATATTTTTTCAGTTATTACATGTTACCTGATATGTAAATTACAGTAATAATTTAATCTTTCTCTAGGATGACATTAGTTTATTTTGAAATTTTTATAAACAGTGGTTATACAAATTTAAAAATTAGATTTTCAAATGATTTCTTTAAAATGCATTGCTTTCGTACAAGCTTGTGACTTCTATTTTTATAAGCAGTTGAAAAAATCAAAAGAAAAAAATCTAATAAAGCGTTTACGGTTAATAGGACAAAATATCTTTAATAGAGCAAAATCAAGAAAAAAATGTTGGTGTTCATCGAAACAGTTCACAACAACAGTTCATCGAAAATTTTGATTAGATGCGTTTTATATTCGATGGCATCTAAATTTTCAAAGAATTGAAAAATGAAATTGAACTACATTTTGAATGTTCATGAAATAAGTTTTGAAGCAAACCAAATTCAAAAAAAGTTGTTGCTGTTAATATTTATGTGCTGTTAATTTTGAAAGGTAATTACTAATTTTTTATTTCCAAATTTTACATTATACTTATTATTTCGATTAAATTAATAAGAATCCTTTTCTTCTTTTTGTAGCTATTTAAAGCTCGGGTTAAATATATTAATTTAACAATTATTAACTTATTGAAAGTTGAATTATTTATTTTATTATGTAATTTCAATAAAAGTAAAATTATTTAAATTTACATTCCATTTGTAATTTTTAAAAAAAAGTAATCAAAAGTCTCTTTAGCCTGTATAGAACTCCAAGTTTACACACAAAGTGAATTGATTGAGAGCTGTAAGACGACCTGCTGCGTAACTGAGAAAATAATGATATACAATACAGAACACTCCTTGATTACCATATAGTAAATATTGATGCAATAATAAATTTGAAAAATTGATACAATATAGTAAAAGCTACAATTTATTTTCTTTTGACCATCCTTGCTGAAAAAGATTGCAACCAACCAAACACATTTTCTTAAAAATAGCTGCTGGGCTGGGCTTCATCTACCACGAACTAACCACGTTCTTAAATTTATTGATAGAACTTTTGTGCGGCAGATGAAAAAAATTTCGATTTGACGGCAAGATGGGTTAAAGAAAAATAAAAAAGATCATGAATAAACACTTAAAAAAATTAATATACTTTCAAATCACGAAAAAAAAATCTTATTTCACTGAAAAATGAATAAAGAGAATTTTAATAGCTTCACAATTCTTCTAATCAAATAAAAATGTCAAAAAATTACTTGACAATATTACATCTTTACGGTTAAAAGTAAATTATACCTAATAATTATGTACATATAAACTGAAATGACAGTATTCTATTTTTACAACTGATTTCTTTAAACTAAAAGGAAAGAAAGAAGAAAAAAAAAACTAAATCTATGATACTTATTTTTAAATCGGTAACTTACCATGTATCTCTTACAATTCTCTCCTCAAATAATGATAAATTAAATACCTCAAGTAAAATGTAAGAACTTATGGCCAGGTGATGCAGAAATAGTGATTGCTATAATTTTATTTTAAGTTAATGAAGGCGATGGCGCTATCCGAAGACCGCAGAATGTCCTTGTGGACAAAAAAGGAGAGCACTTTATGTGAAGGCCTTAAAGATTTAAAATGCAGGTCTTGATAATATTCAGTTTTATAGTTTATTGAATAAGAAAAGATGTAGCGAAATGAAACGTTCTGAGAAACAAATCAAATTTAATAATTTAGAGCGATGATTCTGTCTTTCAATGATTATATTTTTTGTTCTAAGAAGCTCACTTAAGAACATGCGTATATTTCATACAGACTATTGATTTTTATGCAAAATTAAACACAAAAGTGATTCCTCAGAATAAAAACAAATATTTTTGAAAAACTTTTATAGTTAAAAATACAAAACCCGTCACAAAACATGTATGATTGTTCAAAGTATGTTTTTCGTGTTTGATTCAGCAGCTTAATTAACAGTTAGAATTCATTAATTAGTATAACTAAGGTCCAACCTTTCCATTCAGTTTACCACTCAGAACCCCTTAAAAAAACGGCAAAATTGCGTTGCTCCTCTAAAAAATCTATTACTGAAGAAAATGCGGTATGAGGGATATAATTTCGATTCTTTACGATATCTTAGTTTTCACTGCGTAATTGTTCTATTCCCAATTAAAAATAATAATGATACTTTGCAATAAAATTCGTCCCCATAATCTTTATAATTCGTTTTAAAAGTATTTTTTCACTTAACCTTGTTATAAGATGTTTTGAAAAAGCTTGCGGTTTCTATTAAGCACCTTTTAGTTTTAATGTGCCTAGAACACTTTAAATGTAATTTTGATAAATTTTAAATTATACGAATAATTCAATTACTTAAAAGGCATACAAATTTTTTTTTTGAAAATCATGTCAACTGGTTTCCTAATCAAAGGCCTATCTACGTTTAAACTAAAGTTTTAAACAAAATTTGGGGCACATGCTTAAAACAATATTTTCTACTCAATTTTTCCTTCATACAGCATTACAATTTTCCTATATGTCTCCAGGCTAATTAGAAAACGTGCAGAGAATAACTTAATACAATCAAATTATCAAAATTAATTTCCAAAAGGTTGTTGTACTTAGCTTTACTTTATGCACATTTTGAATAACGGAAAAGCATAGAGTTATAATTTATCATCAACCAATTTTTCTCAAAAAATATTATAATCAATAGAGAAGGGAAATAATAATGTAAGGAGACTGACAATGTGATTGCGACGATGTATGGCAAATCCCTAATAATGTACAGAAATGGAAGCTATTATTAAAACGTTTCAATTTATGGGGGGAAAATAAGTAGGCAAGTAAAAAACTAAAAAATTCCAACAATTATCAAGAAAATTAATCAATAATTTCGAAATTTCTAAACTCGGATCCCTTACTCCCCTCTACAAAACTATTCTAAACGTTTGATAACTGCACGTCTTCTGAAATGCATAACGTTACTATGAGGAGCCATTGTTTTCGAATGTGATTTAAAATCTGTTAGTCAACAGAAAAACTACTCCATGATTTAGATAATAGATATAATCATTAAATAGAAAAAAGTTTGTTCTAACTGTCTTTAAATAATTAAAATGTTACAAAACATTAAAAATTTTGCAGCTGTACTGAAAGTTGTTAATATTGCAAGAATATATAGCTTGAAAAGGAAGTTTTTTTTTTCATTTACTCCAGTAGATATATAAAGGCAGCCGCTTCCAGAAAAATTTGCATTTCAATCTATTAGGACATTTGCTGTGACGTTTTATTTGTTAGATAAATAGAAATTAATAGTTTTGCCGTGTCATGGTGCTGAGACCTTATGGGCCAGACTTGCCTTTTTAGCGTGCAATTTTAAAAAAAGAAAAAAGAAAATTGCGTCGCTTTTTACTACGTTTCGGCATTAGAATAGAAACTCTATATATATTTCTTTGTGGTCATCAGCAATAGAAGCTGCGTGACTAATCGTGGGGAAAAATGGATGAGAGTGAGTTATTTGCCAGCACGAACATTTATTAATATTTAAATCTTAGAAGCATGTTTACTGAAAAGTACAATAAGATTTTAAATTAGTCCAGTTTTCAATATTAATTAATGTTTCGATACCCAAGGAGAAAGAATTACATGTGTCTAAAGTTAATTGTAGAGAAATGGAAAAAAGTAAGAAATTACATCACATATTTGTGAAGATTAATAAATTAGTTTTTTGAGTGTATAAAACATTAAAGAACTGTTTTCTAAACCTCTTTTTATTCATCGCAAACAATAGAAAAATAAAAATAAAATTATTCTTAAAATATCACATAAAGTGTTATTCACTGTACTCTAATTATCACTTAACTTGCTTTTTGCTATTTTCTAATTATTTAAACATGTTCTTCGTTGCCGTTTTATTACTTAACATGTTCTTTTTGTTCTTATCAAAATTTGAGATATTCTTAGCTATGTTCTAATGATCACTTAACGCGTTCTTCGTTGGGTTCTTACGATTATTTTTACACGTTCTTCTTGTGTTCTTATTATCACTTAACATGATCATCGGGGCATTCTAATTATCACTCAACATGATCTTTGTTGTGTTCTATATATCACTTAGCATTGTTTGTGTTCGAATTACCTCTTAAGATGATTTTTGTGTTTAACTATCACTTAATATTTTTTGTCCTAATTATCACTTAACATTATTTTTGTTGAGTTCTAAATATCATTTAACATGTTTTATTGCAAGCTTGTATATTGAAAACTTAATTAAACTAACATAATGATCGAATACTAAGCACCATGTCTGAGGATAAATTTAGTTGTAATTCATTCTGTGTAGTGTGACCAGTAACTTTTTGTTATTTTTACGTAATTCAAATTGGTTTTATTAAATTAGATTTTATATTAATTAATAACATGGAGTAACAAGGCTGAACTACATAATTTCTTAGTTGTATTAATTACAAATGACGAATCAACATTATAATAAATAACATGTTATAATACATATGTGCACTAAAGATGGATGTTTAAGTTTCGGAAACGAGCAAATAATCTTGATTAAATCACGCAGTTAAAAAATGAGAGCAAAATAACTGGAAGTAAAACTAAATATAAGAAAAGAAAAGCTGACAATCTAGAAAACATACTTAAAAGTAAGCTGACTGAATAAAAAACTGAAAACAATTTCGTGACTGATTATCAATGAATTGATCTTTCCTAGTGAAAAACGCTAACTCCTTTCCTAATAACACTTTTCCCCCCTTTAAACAATTGAGCAGGTTATAGTGAGAAAAATAATTTTATGTAACTGTCTCTTTTATATAATAACAGGAAAGGCAAAATATTTTAAAAGATTGATTATTATTTTTAATAATAATTCTTAATGTTGTTGAAAAATAATTATTTTACTATTTTAGGATTTTGATTAAAAAAACTGAAAAGATGTATTTCTGCACAATGTTATCAATGTGCATTGTTCCAGCTTTTTATGTTGAAAGAAGCTGATAAAAACTATCTTTACTTTAAATCAGAAAAGTTTAAATTCTCAGGTTTTGTAATTATTCAAATAAATTATTCTGTTGAAATTGCTTTATTATTGTTTGGATTTCTTTTGTTGGTATAAGCTGGATATTACGAGAACAGAAATACATTATTTTTAATAAAAGTAGCATAAATATAGCTTACTGCAATTCTACGAAGAAGAGATAATTAGGAATTATATTTTATTCGCAGTTTTCTTATGAATATGATTAAAATTATTCACATGCATTCACATTTGCCACTTAGATATTTCGAGCGTCGCTGAATATTTGCAGAATATTTTTTTCTAACAAACATATTATTTAATTTCATATAACACGCTCATGAGAAGTACGTGAAATCCCTTAATTTGTTTTAAAACTGCGGATATATTCTTTTCAAGGGAGTTTATACGAATAAATAATATTTAAAGCTTAATTTTTTAAAGATAATTGAACTTTCCAATCGTATGTTTCCAATTCTTAAACGTATGTTCAGAACCTCCAGATTATGGACAGATAATTCTTCTGTTACTTTAACTTTATTTCAGACTGCAAAATGCATTCTTTGAACTTTATTTTGAGAAATGCAATCACAGAGTAAGAATTTTATATCACAAAAGAGAAAATAACATTTATTGGCATTTTATATAATTACACTAATAAAGAGTTACAGGTATATCAACGGTGGGGCTCATTAATTCAGATATATGCATAAATGGTCCATTTCTAACCTTTGCTTTTTAAAATATTTTTTCATTTCAATATTTGCATAAAATTTTTTCATACAGTAAATCAACATTTATATGTAAGTATGGGGAAGTACTAAGCATAAATCATTGAAAAAATAATGATCAAAATAGAAGCATGAAATATTTCTACAATTTGAGTATAAGATGGGATACTTTAATGTTTAGATAACTTGACTGGCATCTTGGGAGATTTTTGCTACTTTATTGAGGGTAATGGAGCTTTCTTGGCTACCACGGGTAGCTTTTCTCCTTCCAAAAATGGATTTGGTGACTGCAAAAAAAAAAAGAACATTCGAAACTATTATAGAAGTATCCAAAGTAATGTAAACGATAATTTCAAGGCAAAAAAAAATTCTCTGGTGCAGAAATTTTATTATATATTTTTTTGAAACTTATTTGCAAATTTAAAAACTTCTCCGTTTAATGATTACATTTGATTTTGGAACAATCAAGTGAAAACGGCTAATTTTTAAACATTCAAGGTAAAAAGAATACGTGTAAATGACGTAGTGTTTGTATCTCGATCCTGATTGGTTGTTGAAACGTGGCTTTTGTTTACATTAGTACCTGTTCCTTGCATTCTATTTCGAGTAAACCAATCCTGTCAAGCATGAATTCTTTTAACTGACACATTCTACATTCTTTCTCAAAGATTTCAATTCTTTCACTACGCATTTCTTACTTAACACAAAGATAGACATGAAGGCATGTAGAATATTAACAAAATAGAAGTTGCCAAGGTACACAAAGCAAAAATATATCATGATTACCATAAAATACGTAGACAAATAATAAATCTAAGTTAAGCAAAAGGTATAGACGAGAAATAATTATATTTCATCGTCTTAGATGAGCGCTACGGCGCTGTATTTATTTATACCTTCACGTTAATTTACATTCTAACTTGTGGAGAGACACTTAATTCAAACTTAACACGCCATTTTGATTATAAATGATCAGTTGGCACAGACATCATAGATCACACGTATGGGTATCCGTGATCTTCTTCTTGAAGTGCAAGTACCCAATTATCATCAAATCTAATTATCATTTTTCTTAAATTAATGTACCGTAATAGTGATAATGACTGGATTCTCTTACAACTTATACTAAGAGCATCAGAAAATTTCTCACAAAGACAATACGTATTTTGAAGGAATGATCATTCCTTCAAAATGATCAAAGAAGAATGATCCATCAAAGATCATTCTTCTTTGTCTAACACACTTCAGTTTAGAAGCAAAGCCAGATGAATATTTTTTTTGAAATTTCCTTCTTCCTTCATAACTTATTTTGGATTTGCTTAATAATGAGATTTAATTTTATAACAACAATATGAAAACGGCTAGTTTTCAAATACAGTGCATAGTACTGTGGGAAGGTGGATCTATATTAAATCCAATAAAAAAAGTTTCTTCAAAGAAATAATATACCATAACAGATTGTTTGGATTGTCTTCGAAAAACCGATACCAATGATACTGCATATAATTCATATTACTAATCTTTATTTCAATGGAGTGAACTTCTAGAAACATGTTTTCCTTAATCTGATAACATAAAGGGAAAAAAATAATAATAAATGAAAAAATGGATTTATTTTAGTTTATTTAATTGTATCGGTATATGTTCTTCAGTTTTGTACATGATTGCGCTGTGCTGATTAATACCCGTTTTATTGACTATTTACTTTTATTTCCCTCAGTACGAAGAGCGGATGTTCTTTTAGTCTAACCATAAACCATTAATAATATCTAAAAAAACTGAAATAGTTTTTTTTAAAAATATGAGAGTAACTTTAGTTTATGACAGTTAAGTCGACTACAAAATTAAAAAATAAAGCAACTAAGGAATTAAAGCTCAAAATCTAAACTAAATTAAATCAACTAAAAATACTGTCGATAAACTTTACCTTATGAGAGAAAAATTTCTTCGCCACAACTTTGTGGTCGCTTCTTATCTATAGAAAAGGAAATAAAAATGTATACAACAGGGAAGGAAGAACATTCAATTTAAGAGGATGGAAGTTTAAGTGAATATTATAGACATTAAACTGAAAAAAAAACACCTCTGTATTTCTAAATGAACTAAACGTTAGGTATAAAGTAAGAGAATTATAGTAAATTTTTATTGAAATTCGTTTTTTTTTTAATTCTTGGGGGATTTCAAACGAATGGAAGTACGGCAGAATAAAATAACATTGAGAATGAAAAAAAAAAATTATAGCTTTTTCGTAAGCAATCATTTTTGGATGAATAGTCTTTTTTTCGTTTGTTGTTATAGAAAATTTTAAAAATTATTGATTTAATTTTGGAATAAAAAGAAGAAAAAAACAAGAGCCAAACTTTTGACTTTTCTGATAACTGAATCTGATACCATACTTTTTTGAATTGTGATTTCATCCTTAGTTAAATAATGCTAAAGCCAAATCTGTTTATTTTTTTTTTAGATGCGAAATTTTTATTCGGTAAAAATACGTTTTTCGTGTGTTTTTTTTAACTTCAATAATCGTTAATTTACTTGAAATATTTGATATTTATTGAAGACTAAGGATGTTAAAATACACATAGCTTTCATAATCATTTATTTTTTCTGTCGTGACTGATATAGTCAAAGGATAACAAAGACCTAATCACAGACACCTTTACAATAAGGTGTTTTGTTTTCTGCCTGACTCCACAGCTGCCGTTCAGGATGTCAGATGCAAGGGAATACCCATATCTAAAAATATCCTAGATTATTAAGTTCTCCTCAGTTTAAAAGAAAAGGGACGATAAATTACACTCCAGGACATTGTGATATTTATGACAAAGAACAGGCATATATGTTGACTAAGAAGCCGCTCATTAGGATAACAAAGCCATTTACAAAGGCTATCAATTTTTCTGATTCATCTAACTAGTTAGAAATTTCAACTTCTAAGTTCCACACTTTGCAAAAAGCGGAAATCGAAGAAAGGAGGGTGTTAAGTGAATAAAGAAAAGTGCATTTTATGAATGAAAATACAAACACAATGTTGTGGAATCTGTTTATAGTTTTAAGCGTAAGAATTCTGTAGAGATTGCAATAGATTTTATCCCAATAATCTATGTACAGATCTGCTTGTGAGTCATGGAAACCCGAGCCATGAGAATTGTCCCCCCCCCCTTGTAGTAACTGATTTTAAACAATTTCTGATTGTTAATTCTGGGTTTGTTACCTATGCAATTTTCATTTTTACGTAGTTTTGCCTCAGAATTGTTTATAAGCTATGGAATGGTATACCTTTAGAGTATCTCATTAAAAATAAAGTGAAATCAGACCTAAGAATCAGATACTGGACTCATTAAAATTTTTTGCGTTTGTTTGCTACAGATCTATTTATGAGCCGTGAGCACTGGATTAGAATGGAATATTTTGCGTAGTTTTGCAATTTTCGCGAACTTTAGGAATGGGATGCATTTTGAGCATCTCATTTAAAGCAAAATAAAGTATTGACTTTGCTAGTGGACTTTTTTTTTAATCTGTGTATTGCACATTGTTGCGTACTTTTCATACAGATCTGTATTGGAGCCATGGGAACGAGATACCTTTTTGAGTATTTCATATAAAACAAAAAATGGGGTATTTCATCAAACGACAGTTAGAATAGATAACCTAGATTGGTTAACTTAGTTTGAGAATCATGGATACCTCAGTCATGTTTGTCAAATACCCTTAGACTCTAAAGTTTAAAGTATCTACAATAGCGTATTATGGCCGGTGATAATGAACTGTTTGGAATTATACGGCTCATATTTGTGTATTTCTGAGCCATACTTCTTTAAAGTTATTAAAAACTTATCAGAATAATTTTATCATCTGACTAAAAGATTGGAGGCACACTTTTTTCAATCTTCCTAATAGTTGTATTAACTTAGATTAACGTAACTTGTAAACGTATTAACTTAGATGGTTAGCATATTTGGAATTACATATTTACTTTAGTAACAAGGGATGCGATGGTAGATCTACCTGCCCGTGTTGCACCCTGGTAACGCCTTTCACTCAGAGATCTACTACTTACGGCATGAAGCATCACTTTAAGTGTCTTCATCTACGCAGTATTCCATATTGACCTGATTCTTTAAAAAGGGATGCAGGTGGCCAGCCACATTATAAGAGATCTGAGATCCAATATACTCTTGCCAACCATGATGTTGGCATTTTCAGAATCATGGAAGCAATTCTCATTCACGATACCCTAGATTTCTTCAACTTTCCAGGATACAACTTCTCCCGAAATCTAAACAAGTTGCGTTAGTTGAGTTCTTATCGGCTTAAAGGAGATAATAGAAGTTTGGAACTCCAGCCATTTAGATCATATCAACCAATTTTTCTGCCCCACAGTCATATCTTCATTATAACGGGGCTGGAACCACCCCTAATCTACTCTGTGCCTCGAGTGAACTATTCAATCTGAATGATATTGACAAGTCACAAACAAATTATTCCCTCAATGGAAATGACCTATCTCAATCGAGTTATTCAGGGATCGTAAAGGATTTCTTTGAATTCTAGGAAAGCTAAGTGGTGTAAATTCACATCAATGTCAAAAGAATGGATGCAATTGCTTACATAGTATATTGCTCAAAGCGTTATACTATTTGAGAATAAAGCTCGTACAGCTGAATGTATTGTATATTGCCCAAAGAACAGAACTGGCACTTTATCATGAAATTGCCCAGGATTTCTAACAATACCCCGAGCCTGTAAACCAGGGATGGGCCAACTTCGGCCCGCGGGCCAACTGTGGCCCACCGGAAGGTTTTATCCGGCCCTCGGATGGAATTTGAACTTGCCGATCAGTGGCAAATATAAACAATGTACATCCATTTTCTTGTCGACTTTGCTGAGAGCTATTTATCCTCTTTCTTTTTTAACAAAGTACTAATGACCTTTTTACTTTCTCTATTTTTTGTTCCACAAAACATAAATTGATGGAAATAGTAAGCACTGGCAGCTTCAATTGGTAAAATGTTGAAAGCAGAAGTTCTTTATAGAATAGCCGTAGATTGACTCCAAATAGCGTTTGTCTTTCTCGAGGAGCAGACTTATGGAATCTAATATAGGTGAATTGTACTTCACATGTGGCAGACTGCGCAGTTCAAGCTCCAACGAGCAGACAATCTAACGATCATCTGAAGCAGTTGTTTCTAAATATGCCAAAGTTTGAGTTTTACAAATCATTACCAAAAGCTAGTTTCCAAAATCTAATATTCTATGCCCGGAAAATCCATGCTAGCTATGTTTGCTTAATCCTATATACGTGAACAAGAGTTTTCAATTATGAACCATAGAAAAAATCTTTTCAGAAGTAGACTAACAGACAAGCATTTAGCCTCTTGCCTTAAAATAGGTGCATCTCACTGCGACCCTCAATATAGGGAACTTTTAGAAATGAAATCGCAGTTTCATTCATCTCACTAAATATTTAAATTAAAACTTGTACATCGCTTTTTTTTCATTTAAATTTTTACTTGGCCCACCAAACATTTTTTTTCTCGATTTTTGGCCCTCAACCAAAAAAGTTTGCCCATCCCTACTGTAAACCATGTCAAGATAACTACCAAGCTGGACTTTGTGCAACCATTTCTTAAAAGCCAATTTCGTCCAAATAGCTAAAAGGTCCTTGTACTTGAGACCATCCATGCACTATACTCTGAATTTGGATGTTTATACTGACGATTTGACTAAACTCTCACTAAATGTCAGTGCAGAAATTTACTCTTCCATCTTTTCCTTTTATGTGCTTGTCGAAAGACCAAAAAACTACCTTCGGTGAAGTTATGGCTATCTATGTGGCACTGGAGCAACTTGTCCCCAGACAATACGGTGCTTTTTTCTGTCTGACTTTAAAGCTACCATTCAGGATGTCGGATGCAAGGAAATACTCATCTCTCAGAATATAATAGATTGTCAAATTCTCATGGAGAGATTGAGGGAAAAGGAACGATAAATAACACTCCGACGGATTCCAGGACATTCTGATATTTATGGCAAAGAACAGGAAGGATACTTATAATTCTTTTCATTTTATAAAATTTTATATTAAAAATCTAATGAAACAAAATTGGAAAGCATTGCTCATTTCTAGTATTTCGTTAAGAGATTGGAGGAACAGCTTGGACATTTATGACTTCCTGGCGGACCAACTTCCCCATATTGGTATTTAGAGTCTAAATAGAATTCACTCTGTGGAAAAGATGAAGCCAAGGAAAAGGAACGACTTGATGGGATGCTTAGCTCTTCGTGAAGACTCTAATATAAATATATCTTGGATGGGGTATTGACCTTTTTCTTTCCCTTTATTTCTTTTTATAATTCATGGTCTTTCTTATTTTGTAAGAGTTAGTTACTTTATTATGCTATTGGAAATAAAAACTAACTTTAGAAACATCAGATTAGTTTAGTGGTTTTACTTACATCCATATTTTGCATCAGTTTATCCAGAGTTGCATCTGCTAGTCCCTCATTCTCAAATGATCGGGCTAAGACGTCAATTTCATTTTCTCTGGAGGCTCCCTGGCAGTCAAACATATGTTCCGAGTCACATAGACAGTTTTGAGCTGCCTGGTATTGCCGGGAAAATCGAGCTGTATTCTCAAATTCCTCCAGACATCCATCTTCAGCTGCAATAATAATAATATTATCAAAGTTAAATTTTGAACCCAAAATTTAATGCGTATTTTACTTTATTTCTGATATTAAACTCGCACAGCAAGGACATTTTTTAAAAATTTTAAAACCCTAGTAACCTGCTAACATAAAAGGTTTCAAAAAGTGCACCAAATGTTTTATGTTCTTTCTAAACATTGAAATGTCCACTTTTCTGCAATTAATATTCAAGTTGAAAGCGCAACTTTATGACGGTAGAAATAGTTATAACATTAAAAAGTTCTGAAATACTGAAAACCTGTTTCGTAAATTATTGCGTTAAAGCGTCCTATTTTTCAAAATGTAAGTTACCTTATTTATCCAAAATAATTTACATGCTCCATATTTTTTCATCCAAACACTCGTATATAAACATGTAATATTTTTTTTCTGACTTTGCTGGTGTAAAAACTTTTATTAATGTTTGTACTGGCTCTACCGAGAAAGAGAGAATTTTGCGTGTATTAGTAGATATTTATTATTGCATTTAATAATAGAATAAATTTTGAATTTTGAATAATAGAATAAATTTTGAATTTTGAATAATAGAATAAATTTTGAATTGAAAATATAAAATTTTCTGCATTGTTTTAAATTATCTCATTTTTCATGGCAAAATACAAAATTTTGAGCGAAATCGGTTGAATAGTTTCTGAGAAATCAAGTTATAAATATATGACTTTTTTAAAATTCAGAATACTGAATCCATCGTAAGAAAGGAATGTTTATTCAGAGAAAGTACGTTTGTGTGATCCATTAAGATTGAGTCCTAGAATGTGAAGATCCGATCATTAGATCAAAAGCTATTCAGAGTTTTTCGTTTTTTTTTTTGGTGCACTGTACTTATGACATGCGCTTATCTTTTACAATACTATAGATAGAAATTACCTAGACTAATGAGATATTGTTTTCGACGTAGCGTCTTACACTGAGTCGAATTAAACCAAATGCGAGACTCCGTTAGATTGTTTATAAGTTATAAAGGTTTTACTCTTAAAAAGTACCTTTTATATGAGCACCTGTTGCACTTGTGCCCATTGTTAAGTTTCTAAACAGAGCAAACAGGTGAAACGCTGTTTCCCATGAAATTTTGTAACTTAATAAAAAAGGTACTGTATTTAACAGTTAGCCAGAGTTTTGAATTTTTTTTTTTATGTTCGGGGTTTGACAATTTTTGAACTTTTTTTACAGTACTATGTTTGATTAAACTGCCTGCATTTGTAAAACCGCGTTATTGTTTCGATTATTTTTGAAACTCACCTTTAAATCCCAGGGGGCAGGGATTGGCTGGGTTGCAAAATGCCGGTAAAGAATCTGTTTTTATAAATTGGTGATTTGATATGCTTCCATCTGGCTTTAGTAGTTTATAGCCTTCACCATTTCCTCCTGTGAACAAAATTATCCATAAAATAATGTTTGCAGGTGTTCAAGGATTGCCTTAATGAAAACTGGGCAATTGTAATGGCATCGAAAATAGAATAATGCCAGCAGCGCCACTATTTAGGGTTATAAACTATGGTAAGAGGAGTGCAGAACTGATTGCATAAAACTGGATAACCAAGTCGGATGAGAGTAATTAAAGTAAATGTGATTTCCTGCTAAGATAGAAGTCTCCAGAACAAAACAATAAGCAGGTGTATAATTTTTAGTGAAGAATGTATAGAATGGCAGAAAGTTAATGTATTACCGACATATATCGTCTGCTGTTTACGTCAAACACTATTAATACTGCCTAGGTGAAACTGCTGCGTATTAATGATGTAAAAGTTTTAAAGATCGGATCTGTCAAGACCCAGGACAATCAAACATCGTGATTGATGGAATTATTAGTGGTAATCAAAGAGTTAAGCTTCGAGATATCAGTGCAGAAAAACACTGATACAGTCACATTTAGCTTCTAAAAATCGCACAGCTTCGCGTTTTTCTTTCCCAGACGCATCCATTTTGACACGACTTTACACTCCCTTCAAATACTCTCATGTTAACTGGTTAAACAGTTACTCGTAATCTAAAGTGCAGTCGTCTCACAAATCTTTATTGCTATTTTTACTATTTAAAGTTATCATTTTTGTCCACCTTTATTTGGGAAAACTTAATATTATCTAAAGAAATCAGTTATTGCAAATAAGCTTGAGTGACAGTTAAGCTATTGTAATCTATCTGTATTTTTAAATAAGTTGGAAAATCATTTCAATTATCCAAAACAACTTTTAGTAATTATGGAGGTTCAGAACACATTTTTGAGACTGCAGAAATGCGGGATATCATTTGAATTATTTTTTTTCTGTTTTAAAATCTAAAAAAAAAAAACATGCATATAGAAAGTTTCACGATTCAAAAGTTCATAATTATGCAAAAAACTTATACACCAGTCAAAAAACTTTTAATTTTTGATATAATTATAAATATTGTGCTTTAGTATTTCAAATCTTCAAAAAAAAAAAATCTATTATAACCAAAATCTATTATAAAAAAAAATCTATTCATCAACAAAATCTTCAAAATCTTATTATTTTTCTTTTCTAAGTTTATGCTTTGAAATCATTTATTTTTCAAATCATGATATATAATTAAAGTAAAGTATCTAAACTATATGTACTAAAATTTTGTTAACTTAGAAGAAATAAAAAAAAAAAACAGTTAAAAATATTTTACATTAGTTAGCATTGCTTGAAGTTCAATGCTTAAGAAAAGGCAACAAGTCATATTTTGCATTTTATTTTGAATAAAAAAAAAGTCACTCCATTTCTTAAAAAACGAATTAATAACATTACATTTTAAAGTTTCAAATATTTCAAAATTTTAATTAAAAAGAATTTCTTTAAAATTAGTTTTGTGTGATAATCCTCAAAAGATCTCAAATGTTTTTACTTCATTAAATTTTAACTTCAGTAAACATAATTTGGAAAGGAAGTTACTCATATAACTTTTAATTGACAATTTTAATGACAAGGATTTTGTTTTTGTGGGAATTTCGATTGCGTTTTTGTTTCTCTCTAGCTTAAACATTAATTTGCGAACCCTAACGTAGGTAAACACACTGAGTAACTACTTATTTGAAACGAATTACCTTGCATTGATTTCTGCCCTGACAATGAACTGTGTTCCAGATATTCCTCATCTCTAATATTCATATCTCTTTCTAAAATATCATCTCTTCTTGCTTCAAAACTTGGATAATCTTTGACATCTGTTTGTGCGTTGGCAGAAGGTAAACCATTCAAATATTCATCAAAACTTGCATCTTCCGCCCCATTTCTGTTCACAAATTCTCTCAACAAAGAATCTGTAAAAAGTGAGTCCAAAGAACTGTAAGCATTACACTCAAAGGCAGTAATCACAAACAATGTCGTCCATAAGATCCTAGATACAGATGTTAAAGAATCCATTCTAAAAGAAAAAGAGCTTCAGATTAGTTTTACGAAGGCAATCTCATAACGTAGTTTTAAACTAATACTTAAAATTTAAAATTTAAGTTTTTTTTTATTTTTATTTTTAATTTTTTTATTTTTTTTTATTTCAAATGAGCTGCACAGTCGGTCTTGTCGATGAGCAGACTTAGTGCGTTTTCCAGAGGTGGTATCCACTCTTTCGGGACCATCACAATGGGTGAGATACCGTTGGTCATGTTAATCCATTAACTCCCACTGTCCTCAATTGAGGACAGTCAATAAAACATTATGTAAAATTTTTATTTCTATTTTAAAACGGATTTTTCTTTTCTGGGAAGATAGTTGGCAGTACTATCAACACATCCGCAATATATTTTTTATAAATATGCTGCTATATTTGGTTTGTTATTAGGATCGCCAATTTGTGATTTTTCTAGCCTCACACTAGTCTTTTCTTTTTATGCAGTCATATCAAATAAAATAAAAGCAAATTATTTTATTTATTACAGTTTTTCTCTTAAGAGTATATTTAAACATGTAAAGCTAAATAAATTATGTTTTTGAAAATTTATTTTCTTTTTATATAACAATATATTTTACTGTCCTCAATTGAGGACACTGGGCGTTACAGGAAAATTTTAAGGAATTTTCCAGAATTTATTTTCTATCATTTAATTATGCATACGTGTTTGTATTTTGATGGAATAAGTCAATTGTAGAGTTAGCAGACACTTTTCAAATATTATTTCATTTATTTTAGGAAATTATTTTGCCTTGCACGTGTTTTTCAAATCTTCATATTCTTTTTCAAAAATTCAATGCAATACTATATCCCGAAAATTTCTTATAATAGAATAGGATTTTTTACAGTAGCTCAGGAATATTTGTTCTCAAGTGTTAATGTTGGTAATAAGACTAAGGCAAAAACATGATTTTGAACAAAATTTTTGAAATTGAGTTTATTATGAATTTAAATTTCCTGTAATTTAAGCATTGTAAAAAAACTTTACTTTTGTTTTTACTCTATTTATTCACAAAGTTATAGCAGTTTTTGAGCAAGTTTATAACACTGGATAGACTACTGATTTTAAGTCTTTAAAAACGCGTTTATATTAAAATGAGATTTTTTTCACATTTTACAACACCTTAAATACGATATTTCAAATTGTTTTTAAAATAAGTGTCCACAATTTTTTATGAGTGTTCATGATTATACCACACGTGTTTTGAACTACAGACTAAGAGAAGAAAGAAGAATTTAATTTTTTACGCGTATTGTTTCGCCATGACAAGTGAAGAAAATATTTAAATGTTTTTTTTTTTAACTATATTGATCCGATTTCTAACTCAGAATTATATACACTTGTTTCTAAGATAATAGTTCAAAACATAGTTGATACCCTTCTAAATAATATCCTCAAGGGATTTTTTGTTTTGGGGGATGGTATTTTTTTAAACATTTTTTAGCGTATATGGGAAGGAAATTGACTTATTTTTTACCTAAAAATGGTAATCTAAAAAACAAAAATAAAATAAAAATAATTTTTGTCTCTAGTTTTAACACAGTATAAGCAAATAAACTAGTTTTTAAAAATTTTTATTAATATTTTAAAAGAAAGTTGTCGAAACTAGTGGTATACATTAATGGGAATAAAAAAATAACCCATTTACCAAAAAGCAAAATTAATGGAGTAAAGGTACTAATTCGCTTAGAAGAATCGCAAGGAATCGTCTTACTATTACTGATGCCAGTGGTGCTGAATTAATGTTGGAAATATACATTAATTGAAATAAAAAAAATTAACCTATGTACTAAAAAGTGAAATTAATGGAGAAAAGGTTAATGGGAAATTCGCTAAAGAGAACCGTAGAAAATTGTCATATTATTATTGATATCAGTGCTTAATTAACATTGGTAACCTGTATTAATTGAAATAAAAAATAAGTTATGTGCTAAAAACAAAGTTACTGGAGAAAAGATTAATGGGAAATTCGTTTAGGGGAAACGTAAAAAATTAACATATGCAGATGAAGCTTAATTAATTTTGGTTTACTACTTATATTAGGGTAATTGGTGCAGTTTTGATAAGAGTTGTACGAAGGGTTTTCAGAAAGTATTTTTTTCAGTGGTAGCAAAAATATTATATTAATATTTTAAGGAATTTAAAATTTAAAAAAAATGTTCACTACTTCTTAATGTTACAGTTATTAGGCTTGATTTATTGACATGTCAATTTTTGGATAAATCAATCAATTTGGATAAATCAATCAATCAAATGATAAATAAATTTTTGGGTAAGATTTAATTGGGTACTTGCATGCGACATTACGAGTCACGAGTAAGGTGTCGAACTTCATTTGCCGCTAAATCGTGGCATAAATAAATGTCACTATTCAGTAGCCAATCAAGTTTGACACTAAAGTGTGACGTCACTGGTAGGTACCTAATTTTCACCAATTGCTTTCTTCCGTGATTCCTAAACGAAGAAAGATTACTCAATGCTGAGAGCAGCCAAAAGAGGTAACTTGCAAAAGTATAGCAAAGATTCAAAAAACAAGAATCCATTTCATCAAAAAATACTGTTTCTGATTTTTATTTAATTAAAATTGTTCAATATTCAGATTACTTAAAGAATAAATATTCACATCTAATAATATTTTATTTGTTTGCAAAAGCTTTACAACTACATCATTTAAGACCAATCTTAACGATTTAATTGCAGCAGCGAGCTCTCTTACTCACACTACATTGCAAAACTCATTACCCTGTTAGGAAACATTGTGCAAGTGAACTTTTAGTTTCATTACCATTTCATTATTAAATTATAGTATATCAACGAAACAACAATTAAAATGATATTTTATCATGCTGCTTCAGTAAATTTTTTTGTAAAAAAATAATATTTAAATTTATTTATATTATTTTGTTGCATTAGGTGTAGATTCTCCTACCTTTATCTAATAAGAGGCAATAAACATTTGATAGAAAGTAATATATAATAGTAGATTAATAGTAAAAGTAAAATATTGTTCTTCATTGTAATTATTTTTTACAGTAATTGATTATTTTTAGAAGTTCATATTTCTTTTATTCCGTATATCAAGTACATCAAAAATTATTTTTTAAAAATTTTTTTTTTTGAAATTTAGAATTGAGCATTAAAAATGCATTTACGGATACACTTTAAAATGTAATTCAGCATTTCATGATTTTGTTTACTTGGTCAATTGGTAATAAACGTGATGTAAATAAAAAGATATTCATGCAAAATATTTTTAACATGTTATATTTCATTCTTTTATATATTTATTTAATTCTAATATGTTCTCAAGTTCAAAAATAAGTATATCTGCAATTAATTTAGTATAGTTTTTAGAAAGTTCGATTTCGAACTTATTTTTAATAAAAGGATTTATCGATGATACACTTCAATATGTATTCTGGTAAAAACCGACTTTGTTTGCTTGATCAATATATCAAAAATATATGGTGAACTGAAAATAAAATAGAAAAATAAAGAATATTCTTTCTTAGTAATTAAAATTTTAACAGCTCAAAATAAATCTCCCTTTAAACATAATTTTGTTATATTCTCAAGTATTTTATTTTTTAAAACATCTGAAACTGCATTGTTAAAATAGCATTTTTAGAAACAAAATAGTTATCAATAAACTGAAATGAGCTTACAGATTCTTGCAAAAATCTATCGCATGTATTATTTTGTTTACTAGGTCAATAGGTCGTTATGTAATCGTAATCAACAACAAACAGTATAATCCCTAATATTATTTTTTATCAATTTTAAAAGTTTAAAAAATTAATGTTTTTGCTTTCTCTAATCAAAATTTTTGTAACCTATTGATATCATTTTCATATAATCTTTACATGCACTAACGCACATACACTAACGTACATACCTATGTGTTTGTAAAGCACATCTGTTTGTAAAGCTATTACTAACGTCTTCCTATTATTCTTAGGTTAAAATATAATAATAATAAGATTAAAAAAAAGTAATATAAAAGAAATTGAAGTCAATTCCCACTTAGGTTAATAAAGAAATTTTTTATTTTAGTTACTTTTTATTAAATAATTAAACTTTTTTCTTCCATATAAAACTTAAATTAATTAATACACTTATTTAATGAATTAATAATTGAAAAAACTGTATTAAGATCAAGTGTCACCCACCACAAGTTTAAAAAAATGTATCTACTTTTGCAACACATTTGAATTTGTAACACATCTGAAATAAAATCTACTTTTATTTCAAATGTGTTGCAAATACATTTATTTTATTTTGATATATATTTTATTTATATCGTACATTAAACAAATACAGGCAATCCTTAGCTTATAAAGTTTACAAATATCTACAACAAAATGGGTAGCAAAGTGAAACAATAAATAAAATGCTTAGATTAAAATCCTTCGAATTTTCTATTTATTTTGGATACATAAAAGGTATTTTGCTTAAAATTTTCGATATGGACGAAAAGACACGATAAATTTAAAATTTTTTTCCGGGTAACAAATCTAAATGCTGCATGTCAAGTTAAATAGTACCAAAGTACATGAAGGACAGTATTGTTTTAGCATCTTTTAAATTTTACTTACCTTACACTAATGATCTCTTCAAGCTCTTTGATAACTTAGGGCCAAATATGGCGATTCGCCTGTGCTCTACGCATGCGCCGATCGATAAGTGTCGCTGTTGGTGATTTTATATTAGATCCCACAGCTCTTATTTCATTATGCGGGCTTCTCTCTTCTTTGTTTTTAACACAATATTAAATATTCAACAAAAGTTATACTCACTTAAACAAATATTAAAGAAAATATTGCGTAGTTATTTAATTATCAATAGAAATTAACACTAATAAGGTTGCTTTCTTTCAATTACAATATGTAAGGAAACCTATGCATTCCGATTTTCCTTACTTAATTAGTTTTCAAAGTTTACATTAATAGTGATGTTAAAATAGTACAAATACTTCCGTTTGATACCATCGGTACTTGGAAATATGACTTATTTTTGATAAAATTATATGGAATCGATAATTTTTTTCAATGTTTTACAATTTTTTAAAAAGGTAATAATATAATAGCATAAATATATTCCAATAAGTTGTAATTCCTCCTCTACGTTTATGGTTTATATTTAAAACAATTTGTGAAGCATGTCAAATACGCAGTCCACGTGACAAATTAGGTGCCTAAAAATTACTATTTGGGTCTAATAAGCTTAAAGTGACATTTATAGTTTTATTATATATTGAAGCTATTTAGAATTAACGTTTTTATTTTGAGTTTCCTCCATTACTAAGTTAAATATAGTTTTTATGTCAATTTTTCTTATGGTTTCTTATGGCTTTTCTTATGGTAAATTTTTCTTGTGGCTCTTACGGTTTTCTTATGGTTAGTTTCTTATGGTACCGAATTCAATTCAAATTATAGAATTGGGTACTTGCAATTCGCGAGAAGAAGAATATCGCTGAAATCACGTTTTTGTGCCTTATCACGTACTTGTGAATAGCGTGTTAACTTACCGTCACGTATTTGAGAATAGCGTTAAAAAGACAACCAAATTATGAGCTTAACTGAAAACGATCAAATCATTATTTTTTTATCGTAACTAAACACAAATTCAAAATTTATTAGGGTATATTCGTCTATTATCAATTATTTATTTTGAATCAATTTTTTTTCTTCCTAAAAAAGTTAGAAATGTCCCGGGGGTTCGATTCCAGGATAAGGCATGGCTATTCTCTTCTTCGCTTTTCTGCACTATCTGTCCTTCTTATTGAGGAAGCAACTTTGTCCCACCTAATAAGTTGCCCCTTAGAGAGTGGTCTACAAATCTGCTCTTCTGATACCCGAATGACGAAAGTCAATAAACGAGTAGACATTGAAAAAATTTTTTTTCTTAAAAATATATTTATATGAACTGAAGAATCACTAAATAAATAGCATGACAGAAATGAACTCTGTAAATGGTGTAAACGATTTATCGAAATAACTTTAGATAAAAAAAAAGTCGATTCGAATTTTCCCATAATTTCTTTAACTTTGAGTTAATGCAAAGTCGATTCTAATTTTCCCGTTATTTTATTGACTTTGAGTAAATACAAAGAAGGATTCGAATTTTCCCGCTATTTTATTACCTTTGAGTTAATACAAAGTAGATTCGAATTTTCCCGTTATTTTATTAACTTTGAGTTAATACAAAGCAGATTCGAATTTTCCCGTTATTCTATTAACTTTGAGTTAATACATGTTTTGGTTTGAAAAGAAAAATTATAAAGAAAAATAAGAAATAATTGTTATTTTTTCTAGTTTTGAAACAAATGCAGAAATATTTACTTTGCGTCGAAATTATCATAAAGAAATCGAATATTGCAGTTTATCAAATATGTTTCTGAGAAAAATCATTATAAAGTCTAAAATAAAATTCTCACTTAGTTTTTTAAAGGTTATTTTTGATGTTTTCACAAAAAACGAACCAAAAAAGAGCAAAATGAATTGTTGTGTTAAAATATTTCCCTAAACACTAGAATTTTGATAAAAATGGAGAATGTAGTTTAGCAAAGAATCTAAAGGATTCAAATGAAGAACATGATCCGATTTAATCAAAATGAAAGAATTTTTTTTTCTTTCTCTTAAATTCCTTCAAGGAAAACGAACTCAAAAGGTGTAATATTTATTTTATTTTAAAATAAAGCCTAAAAATTATCATTTAAAAAGAATACGAAATATTTTTTTATGAATATTTCTTTCAAGAAAAAAGTAACGACCTTACGCTAATTGCAAACAGAGATTATTTAGAGCTATTATTATTTTAAAAATAGAATGATTTTAATGAGATTTTCTTGAAATAAAAATATCTACAAAATATTTAAAACATGTAAAATGATGAGATCTTAGTTGTTTTATATTGCAAACTATTAGTTTTCATTTAAATGGAATAGAATATTTCTGTATAGGTATCATACCTCCTTTTTACTAAACGATCAAGCATGTAACACCCATGTCTCTTATAAAATGTAAGGTCCCATGATACACTATGTAATTTAGGTTATGGCGCATGCTACGTCATTCTCTCTATTAAAAATGAATTCGAGTTTTTACGAGAATTATAACTCTTCGTGATGAATACTTTTAACTAATTCCTGGTGGTCACGAAGTTGCGTATCATTTTGTTGCAATATGATCAACGATATCTACCGTATAATAAGTTCATTAAAAAGTCAGATAGAATTTGTTAGTATGATTAAAAGTAATTTCTGTAATATTGGTGAGTACATAGTTTTTCAGAGGCGTAAATAGATAAATTCTAATGTATATATTTGCAGGCATGATTTAAACATGAAACTTAAATGATGCACAGATGTTATATAGATGATAAACAGATACCAATAAACTAGGTGAAAGTAGTCTTACACTATTATTATTTCGAAGTTTTGAAGTGATACGATGCAGCTTTGCTCGGGTAGATTATTTGAACGAAGTAAGTACACATTATAAGATAATTTTTTTTCAAAAAAAAAAAAAAGGTTGTTTATTTCAAGACGAATGAATAAAATATTTTCTTTATTGCTGATGTGATACTGCTTAGCATATAGGCGTTTTAGAATAAATATATGATTTAGCTATAGGTGTTTAGAATAAACACGGTATGTCTCCTCCATGAAATTTAAATTTAAATAAACAGCAAAAAAAAAGACTAATTAGTTTTGAAAATAAAAGTAATTTTTCAGTTTTTATTTGTATTTTTTTCTTTTAAGAATGTTGTTCTAAAAATATCGCAGTTTTCAATGAAAGAAGGGACCACTTATCCAGAACTAAATATAAAATGATGCTATTTTTTGAATACAGCCAAATATGTATTTTACTGCTCATGATTTAGTATTCACAATCTGTAGATTCTATTCGGATTTCGGTCCGACACAGAAATTTATAGAAAAGTTCAGATAAGCAAATAAAGATGGAAAAATTTATGCTAAAAACAAATTAATAAATCTTAAACGTAATGGTGATTTTATTTTTATATTGCTGTGACATATACTGTACATCTATGTGGGCCTTATGTATCAGGAATAGAATTCGGAAACTGGGACCGGAATTGGAATTCTTATGATTTGGTGAAAAAACATTAATGGATCACTGAGTGTTTATAAGGCAAATGGAAAAAAGTTAAAATTTAGCTTTTGTCATCACCATAAAATTCCAAAGTTTTTCTTTTTTGCTCATATACTGTTCTTTAGTAATATGACGAATATAAACTGTTCTTAAGTTAATATTCATTCATTTGTTCAAAAGTGCCTCAGGCTTGTTCAAACCATGTTCACTTTTAAGTGAAGCTTTTATTTCAAGCTTTATAATTTTCATTTCATTTAGAAAATTATCAGAAAATAAATTGTAGTTTATTAGTTAAAAAAATGCATGGGTGTGTTTGAAAAAAAAATTATGAAGTGTAAATTAAACAATGAACTGTTGAATTTATTTTATGCAAATTCTAAATGTGAAACAGTTGGATTTTTCGAAAAATTGATCAAAAAGAACTGAGCTTTGCAAGCAAGATAAGCAAACATGAAAAAGAAAAGCTTTTAAAAACTAAGTTTTTTAAAGCTTTGCATATTTTTTATTTAGAAAATGCTCAGTTTTATTTTTAAGAGTTAAAAAAATGTATAAGTGTTTTCAATATAGTGTTTAATTTACAATACATGAATTTTAAGTATGGAAAAAAAAACTCGTTCAATTTCGCATTTCTCTCAAATTACTTATACAAAGTCAAGTTTTTTAAATTTATATTGAGATTTAGTTGCGTATTTAAGATATTCAATCGATAACAATTTCTTTATTTTCGTAGGGACACCATAATGGAAAACATTAAATTCGAATATTCTTACTACGCTTTAGTTTGCGATCATTCAAAAGATGAAAAAGAAGACGATACAAACTTTCGAACAAAAGATATCTTTCGAGAAAGATTCCTGGATGCCTTGAATAAAGAAGGCCTATCTACAACAAAGGTAAAAGCAGAGAAAATAATTTTCATCATGGTATCTTGTTCATTAGAAAGACTTTATCAAGAAGCTCAAGCGTTGAGAATAGAAATGCCGCTCAAGGGGGTGAGAAAAATCAACTCTACAATACATTTTATTACCTTTTCTTACTTAATAGTCTTCTAAATTGCTGTCTTAATTGTTGTCTTCTTATATTGCTCTCATTCGTTTTGACCCGAAGAACTCTGAGATCTTGCTGTTGCTCTCAGTTTGCTTTGATTGAAGTCAGCTTTCATTTCTTTTTGCAAGAGCGCAAGGTTCAATCACAATAAAATTTAGCGTATTAATTTATGTATGCTTTAATTCTTCATCTTTANATATATGTGTGTGTGTGTGTGTGTGTGTGTATATATATATAAATATGCTAATTTATTCTGACTGAACTCTATGTATGTTTATTTTTTTGCGGGAAATAGTTTTGAGCGATGCTTAAAATTTTGCACAGTTTGAAATCTATTCAGTATATTTTTTTCTACTGGTCTTATTTTATTTTGATTGAACGATGCGTTTATTTCTTCAGCAAGCAATATTTTTAAATTACATTTAAAACATAGCAAAACTTAAAACCTATACGTTATATTTTCTGCTACTGCTCTCATTTCCGTTTGATTGAATTTTGATTTCTTTGCAAGAAGCATTCTAACATTTTGCTCAAATTGAGATTTATACGTTATATTTTCTACTACTGGTCTAATTTTTTATTGAACTATGCGTTCCTTTATTGTGCAAGAAATAATTTTAAATTATATTTGATTCTTAATGAACGCTGCGTTCATTTTTTTGTCATAAATATTTTAAAATTATGCTTGAAATATTGCACAACATGAAATCTATTGCATTATAATAACTTGTTAAAATGTGTTTAGATATCTCCAGCTTCATTCAAATATAGCTCGTTAAATATGCAATTTTTTGGAAAGATTTTGTATGCATGATGACTTTTTGGTATCATTTTATATTTCTCAATTTCAAATTCTTATTTGTGAAGTAAAATATGAAAGCAATAAATTAGATAATAATACATAATTTTTGGGTGATAAATTATTCTGTATTTATATATTGTAAGTTCTTAAAGATTTAAAATATTTATTTTAGGTGCATAGGAATTTGGTTAGTAAATGCACACTTTATACACTGTAAAACACTCCTGATAAAATTAAACAAAGTTCCGGAACTTTGGGTGCATCATCCGTAAAATTTATTTTTTAAGGAAAAATATTACACTGTAATTTTTACATTAATACTTATTTAATAAGAGTGATTCGGTGATTTTGTGTAGTTTTTGCTGGAAAAATTACTGTATATCAAGTCTTTTGCTCTTTAACATGTTTCGGTAAAAATGTATTTTAAGGTACAAAGTATCGGCACCCTGAGTTCCGGAACTTTTTTCTGTAATTTGATATAGATTTTTTTAGCATAGCTAAGTGAAGCGGTTAGACAGATTAAATAGATACTACAAGCTATAAGAGTACCAAATCTGCCTATAACTTAATTTTGAAAAGATTGTTAGTTTTTCAAGAAAACTACTGATATAAAAGAAGAGTTGTTTGTGTTTACTTTCTTTTGTTAGTTTCTTAATACTTGTAGGGGATTAGAAATATTTATACTTTATCCGCATCTTTTTTTCTCTAAATTTTTGCCACGTGATTAGATTTTTTCATTTATTTTCTTTATATTTTTTCAGATTTCGTATCTTTCTCAGAATTTTGATTTTTTTTATAGACTCCTTATATTGGGATTATCTAATAAGGGTTGTATAACAGGGAAAAATAAAATCTTCAGTTAAAAATTACGATGTTTGTTCGTGATCTTAAAAACTACCTATTAATTTTTTTTGAAACAATCTCTGTTTCATTTATTGAGCAGATAGATTGAGGGTAGGGTTTTATTGCCCTAAATCTCCTCTGAAGAAAAATAATTGATTTAAATTAATATTTTATGGCATTAGGCACCACTGATAGAATGAATCAATTACATACCTATACCTATATGAATTATATTACCTGTATGAATTTTAGGGCCACCATCATCACTACATTAATCTGGGATAAATAGTCTTAGAATAATTATTAAATACTTTTATTAAAATTTTAGAAATTTTAATAACCATTTCTTTTTATTAAAGTCTGTACTTATTGAGTGTTTCCTATGTATTTCTTTCCTTTCTTTTTTTTAATTCTTTTCTCTTTTTAGACACATAGTGTAAAGATTAACAAATGTATTTCGGGAAAATAACCGAGATTTACTTACCTGATGAATGATATCAATTTCAAATTCAGGAATGTAACTACAAACTTATTGCTTACTTATTTTTAGTGAACATTTTTTTTATGAAATGTGCATTTGTTATTATAGCTAGTTTTACGTAATCCTTTGGAAAAGGAAGATACGATTATTTCAAAAAAGATGAAGAAACTACTTGGAGGTGTTGAAATAGGTACACTTATCTCACATTAGAATTTTATAAATATTTTTATACAGATATGGGATGATTTTAATAGTTAATTTAAATATTCTGGATTGAAATTTTTAAAATATATAACAGATATATAAAATATTAGATGTTTTGGAAATTTTTTTGAATTAAAGTTTGCTATTAGAATGCACTACAATTTCAAAATTCCCTTAATTTTAAAGTCTAATTCTTATTTTAAATTGTGGAAAGATCACATTTATCTCATTAAAATATATACGATATTTGATTTGAATTCAAAGTTTCATTTTTTAAGGAACCACTATAACAAAACTTTACATATTTCAATAATAAAATAAATATATTGTATATAAATTGTAAACATATTAACAATTTCTTAGTTAAATTAATAATATAACGTTTTGTTAATTAAAATTAGCAATTTTTTTATTACTACAAACAAAATAATAGCTTCATAAGGTATTCGTTCAATAGATTTTTTTAAAATTTTTTATTTTAAACCAAGAATGGACAACAGTTTAGAAACAGTGTTACTGTCTGAAGAAAAATAAATTGTGCATGACACTTATAACTTTTCTAGCCAAAACTAAAGTGTAAAAGAAGTGTTTAAAAGAAATTTATGGGTTGTTTAGGAAATTTTTATGCAAATAGCATATTTTGTTTTGTTACTGTTAGTCGCTTGACTGAAAACTTAAGCTTCATTGTTAACACACACTTTTAAAGAATCAGCCAGTTTGGTTCCGCATAATCTAAAAACTTATAATATATATATTAACACAATAAAGACTAAAAAGGATAAAAGAAGAAAAGAGAGAGTTTGAGGAAGAAAACTAGAAAAAATAACAATAAGTTTTGCTTACAGAGTATAAGCTGCAAGTACATAGAACTCATAAAAAAATAAGTTAAAAGTATAGAAATACTAGAGTGAAAAAATATTTCTTAAAAGAGAAAAAAAGTTATTGTATATTTATTAAAATAAATATATTTAAAAATATTTAAAAGTAAAAAAAATTAAAAAAAACCCGAAAGCACAATAAGGAAAAGATATAATCTAGTCCTCAGCTCACACGATTATATCCGCAAAAAAGAGTACTTCCTAATATTGTAATAATATAGCCAAAGCAAAATATATCCTCACACTATTGTATTGATATATTTTGCCTTGACAATATTGCTTTGCTTTGATATTGATTTTCTTTGGCAATACAATATTAAAAAGTATTGTTTTTCTCGGATTTAATCATGGGAGCTGATGACATGATCTTTAACATATCACATGACATGATCACATATCTTTAACTTATTTCGTTTTCTAGCTTAATTTTTTATTAAATTTTAAACAAGTTTAATTAGATATTTAATTGTTGCACTTCGTTTAATGCAATTTATATAATTGCGTATTAAAATGCATGAATTGTGATACGTAACTTGTATGCAATTAGAAGTTGCTTGATGGTACGTATTTTTGAATTTCAGGATAATTCTGATCACTTGCAGTTGAAATGAAGTTTTTATAATTTGCTATCAACGGAATTATTATTTCTAGCATCGAATATTAATTACTTTTACTGAATGTTCATTATATAATTAAGCCATGAAATTTAATTTATGATTGCTTTCAGAAAGCTTTAATAACTTATTTTTGCGATGTGCTGTGAAGATAATAGTTTTTTTGTGTTGTGTTATACAGAAGAAAGTGAACGATTTTGTGAAATAAATACTTATTGTTTTAAGACTTAAATGGAGATTTTTGATAAATATGTATCCAGGGCTTTTTGATAATTTGTTTAAAAATTTCTAAGCATAAAACACAAATAAATAATTCTTTCGCATATTATCAATTATTTGTATAGCTGAGAAGAAAATTATGTATGAAATCGAATTGAACATTGTCTATTCAAACTTTATTATGTTTCAGAATTAATTATGGTTTAAAAATTTTTATTTTCATTAACTGATGTTTTTTTAAATTTTCAAGGGACACAAATAACAGCCCCTTTTCAAAGTAAGCGTCAAAAATTATTTAGAAATCAGAGTGATAAAAATGATCCCATTCTTCCGTCTTCAATAAGATGTTTGTTGGTAAGTAATTAATCGTTTTATAAAGTTAATTGTAATTGCTATTCTATGTCTCAAAATATTAAACACCTTCCTATATTAACAGAAAATAATTTGAAAGATTAGAATTCACTCATCCGGTTTACATTAAAGTTATGAAAATTTTAAAAATCGTTTAAAATTACTTTTAAAGCTTATCTCCAGAAACCTTTAATTCAATACCTTAAAGAATTCTGTCATTTTAAAAATCTTTGATCAAAAGTATTAGCTATCATAGATCAGCTTTCAATCAACTGTTTATCGAAGGAAACTATTCAAATTATACATATAAATAGCTAAAACTCAATAATATCATCAACAAAGTAAAATTGATCATAATTTTTCTTAAAGATTGAGTGAATTGTTTTAAAAGTTTCATTTCAGAATAAAAGGAGCTCAATTTACTGAACTTTGCTTTCTTGTCCCATTAAAATATAAACTATAACGTAATTTCATACAATTTGAATAATATACAAACCATAGAGCTGTAATACAAATAGAGCAAGCCCACTGTTAAATTTCCCCATCTCTCTTTGTTCCAAATACTTGACTCCTTACAGTCACGTGCTCACTCTTTTTCAGCGATTTTGGTGAAAAGTGAAGGGCATCGTCTGACCGTTGAGATAGGTTTTCTTTTCTGGTAGAATCGTATTCTGTATTTATACAGTCAATGGACGAAAGTTGAAAAGCTTGAGGATCGTTATGATTAGCCGAACAATAAAATGGATCTTTTTCCGACACGAATCTTAATTTTTGAATGGTTTTGAAAACTGTAAAAATAAAAAAAAATTCATCAAATCAACGATCAATTTGTTTCAGTAGCTTTCAGGAAAATCTGTAACAGCCCTGTTATTAAGTTATAAATACTATTATAATTATTATAACATATTAAGTTATAATTGTTATTATTCTGTAAGTATTATTTTGATACATCCCAGTATAATAATTTAATATTGTTTTATCGATATTTAAATACATAAAAAACATATTTTAATTTTAATCCAACATAAATTTTATAATCGTACTACGTCTTGTGAAATCATGGATATCTTTTCAGGTATTTTGCAACCCTGAAAATATTTACAAAAAAGGATTTTTAAGATCTCAGGGAGACGAAAAATAAGACTTGGAAATAAAAAGGAGCTATATTATCTTCAAAAACTATTAAAAAAAACTCGTTTTACTGTTTTAAAATTTCCGATTTTACTTAAACACAAGCTGTGAAAGGGTAAAGCAGTTTAATATCACTGCCAAATTTCTCATTTTTTTCATGTAGCAATGTAATTAAAAAAGAAAAGGAGATTTCAATTTTAAAAGATCTAATGATTTAATCAGAGAGCTTATAATTAAGTGTTAAAAATCTTTGCCCTACATATCGAATGGTTTTGCAATAATCTTCCATAACCCTCTACAAGAACATATATTTTATTAACTAAATTAATTCAAAACAAGCTAGTGAAAATTAAAAAAGTTTGAGAATTATTTTTCTCAAAAGTATTATAGAGGCTAAAAAAATGCAACATAAATAAACAAAGAAAAGGAAAGGAACAATGTCCCCGAAACTTCACCTACTACATTTTAGCTCTGTAATTAAAAAAATGATGCATTAATAATGAATAATTTTACATAAGAATGACTTTATGGTTAAGTTGTTCTTTTATTCCTTTATATTTACTTTAAAAGTAGTTGTAAAAGTACAAATTTGGATTTTAGAATTAACATAATGGAATGATCGGAAATATGTTTTATCAAAAGAAGAACATCCTTAATATTCTTTTATGTAATGAATAAAACAATTGTATTTCCAAAATTAGATAAATTGACTTACGTCCAAAATGTATAAGATCCTTTTTTAGTAATTTTCTGTGCAACCAAATGCGACACAATAAACCGCCATATTTTAAGATTTTTGGTTTTAAAATTCCAGCATCACTACTTCTTCCGTTGAAATAACGAAAAGAAGAGAAAGTTAAGAAATACTCTCTTTCGATTCGGTCTGCAATCCTGTGGTTTCATTATGTGGACAGAACTTATCGTGGTGTGCGCGCTCTAATATATTTCGCATCAAAGATATAAACCACAGATAATAAGAGAATTTTTCGCAAACGTTGAAAGTGGAAAAATTAAAATTCGACCCCTGCTTTGACATTGGTAAAATAGCTTCGTTAAAAGCAAACTCTTTCATTAATATTAAAATCATATATATACACCGAAGAGCCATTACATTATGACCACCCTGATAATAACAAGTAGGACCACCTTTAGCCGTCAAAACTGCTAGCACCCGCCGTGGCATTGATTCCACAAGGTGCTGATAGGTAGTCTGCAATATCTGGTACCAAGCGCTCACCAACTGGTCCTGCAACTCCCTCACATTCGAGGGGGTAGCGTGGCAGCACGAATTTGATTTTCCAAGTAGGACCACAAATGCTCTATTGGCTTAAGGTCAGGTGAATTTGGGGTCCAAAACATGATTTGAAAGTCACTGGAATGTTCCTCGACGATTCGACCCTTATGACACAGTGCATTATCCTGTTGGTAAACACCATCCCCTGCAGGAAAAACTGTTGCCATGAATGGGTGAACCTAGTCTGCAACTATGTTCAAGTAGCTTACAGACGTCAGGGATTGTTCTATGAGGATTATGGGTCCTAATGTGCCCCATGAAAACATTGTTCCTGGGCGAGAAACCATGAAAACCTGGGCGAGCCCATTGTTATAGATGGAAGGTGGTCATAATGTAATGGCTCTTCGGTATCTATGCGGTATGCTAATTTTAATTTTTTACTCGCGCTAAATGGCTAACCCATTATGAATGTTAAACTCCGTGGGTCTTGTAATTTTGAATCCAACCCAGAAGGTAAGGGATCTCTTGAATAAAGCATTAGGACAAATTAGCCTACGTGTAGGAATTTTTGTTGAAACTAAACCGCATTTGCATTAAATCGAAAGGAAAATCACGAAAACGTTCAAGAGTGAGCCCGATGGCAAGGTGATTTTAGCTGATGAAACCTGTACCACTGAGGGTATTTAACGCCAGCACTGCTCAATCATCGCTAGGATTTTAACCTGGGTAACTTCACTGCAAGGCGTGAGCTCTATCCTTTGAGCCACGACTCCCGTGGGCTAATTTTATTTTTATTTTGTGAAACGCGCTGAACATCTACCTCGATTCAGAGTTAACGACTATCAATGTTCAACTCCGTAGTTTTAGTCATTTTGAGCTCAACCCAGTAAACAAGGGAACTCATAGATCAAGCATTGGTTATTTTCAAACTGGTTCATCACATCTCGTTCTTTTCGTATCATCTCCGTCCTATTGCACTGAGATAGGCTGATTAGAAAAATTTACAATATTTCCTAATCAATCTGATAATTTTTAAGTCTATTCAACGATCACAATTACCTTTAGGCTAATTTAAAAAATATAATTCACAGCTCAATTAGCCTAGCTAATTATAAGATATTTGCCCACAATAGTGAAGCCTTAACTCAATGAGTGATGTTCCGGCTAATTAAAAAAAATCGAATAAAAGAAAAGGTGTTAAAATTAGCACCTGCTTGCTATTCAAAGAATCGAAGAAATAAAAGTCCATTCCACTTTGCATAAATGAATTTTGGCTGTTTGAGTAATTCATCTCATACTTTCTATTTAGCTTAGAGGTGCATGGCTGATTCTTGTAAGCCTTAAGTATTAGGTTGAATAGAAAATTCGGGAGACATATAAGCATGGATTAGCCTAAATTTTGTTTATCATCTAAGATTTGAAGCTATTTATTCGATTGTAAAGTATTTTCTTTCCACTTGATTCTTTGTTATAAGATTTCTTACGTTTTTGAGTTAATAAAATACATACCTGTATGCTTTTTCTCAGTATTTATATTTTATGTTTACTTCCCTTTTATTTCAGGTACATAATATTATTACAACGTTAAATGTTTCGAAATATAGGGAAAACGGGGAGTTACCTGAAAAAATTGGTAGGTTTGTTATTATCTTCTTAAGAAAAAAGATTATGTATCTTAGTAGTTAAATGAATTTTAAAATACCATATACTTTTGAAATAATTAAATTTCAGAACTCTATGGAATACGTTATTAAGCATTTTGAGGTGGTTCAATTAAAAGTGTTTTTCAAAATTTGTCAGCGATATTCCTGACAAGTGATGATGTACAATTCGCAAAATAAAAAACGAACCACCCTTAGTGATTTTTGATCAAATGGTCAGATCTTCAGGTTCTAGGACTCAATCTTAATGGTTCGATGAGGGAGGGACCTCAAATATGCTAATTAATAAGTGCAGGTGATATTTTAAGTTATGAAATCAAACACAAAAACGTACTTTCTCTGAATGAACAGATCTTTTTTTTCCGCGGATTCGGATTTTCGACCTCCAAAATCTAGAGGGTAGCAGCAACCTGGTAAATATTATCCCTAAAATTTGGAAGGAAGAGCACTCCAAAATTTGGAACCCTAAATATTAATTTTACTATTTGTGTCCTTCGGTGTATCACGAGAAATTTTTAAATGGAAAACTTATTGCGCACAAGTATAAAATTTATTTATCCAAAGATAATTCCATGCAAAAAAAAATTTTTAATAAACAATAAGAATTTTTTATTATTTTATTTAATAATTTCGGAAAAATTTTGAAGTGTAAGGTACAGAATTTTTTGCATCATTTTAAAGAATGCAATTTTACATGGCAAAATACAAAATTTGTGTGAAATTGGTTGAATTGAATTTTAAATAAGCATTGAACTTGAAGATTCGCTCATAAGATCAAAAATAATTAAAGGTGCTTCATTTTGTATTTTGCTCGCTGTACATGATAATTTATATTTGCTGAATAAATTTAAAGGAATAATTTAAGAAATAAAATAGTAACAGAAAATAAAAATAATAATATAACGTTGAGGTATATAGACTAGTTTTTTTCAAATTTTATGTAATACTAGGAGGCTTCGCCCCCTGCTCGCTGGCGCTCGCCAACCCCCGGGACTGCTTTCGCAGTTCATTTCGGATTGCTTCGCAATCCGATGCTCGCTTTGCTCACTCATTGGATACGTTCTTAACGTCTAGCTTTTGTATACTTTTTTGAACACTGAAGTTCCGAAAACTTTTCACTGTAGAAAATTCTAAACCTGTACATTTCAATATTAATTTGAAATTGCAAACAGTTCACATATTTTTCTTAATCACACTATTCTAAATTTCAGTTGTTGAGAAAAGTAACTGTTGTAAGTTTTGTTTTAAAGTCTTTCCCACCAGAGGGCTAAAACCATGTGTTGTAAAACAATATGAAATAGTACTGAACGCTGGATGTAAAGCATCGGCTTCGATGAAGATAATTTTGATAATTCGGTGAGAATTCACCCGATTAGACATATTATGCTCACTACGTGCTCTTGCGCGTCGAAGCCTATCAATTAAAACGTATTAGCGTTTTATATAACATGGATGAGCCATATGATGCTCACTACGTGCTCTTGCGCACCGAAGCCTATCAATTGAAAATGAAAACTGTTGCCAGCGCGAGAAAAGAAATATCATCGGTTTTATTGATACATACATACGTACGTATTAGCGTTTTATATAATATAGATTTAAAAACAAGTTATCGGAACTAATCGGATACCTTTCTCTGTAAAAAATTGTACCTTATTATTATTTTTTTATACCAAAAACACGTTTTAAAAGTACAACTAAACACTAAATAAACACGTGGTTTCAAATAACTTTGGGAATGCCGATTCCGTGACGTAGCACCGATTGACTAACTATACTTTAAAATAATTAAAAAAAATTGAGGAACTGAACATTGTCTTGTTTCAAATTTCATTAAAATAAAATAAATAGTTTAATTATTGGTTTGAAACGTTTTTTGTTATCACGATTATTTCTTAAATATTTTACCTGTTATGACGTCATACAAAAATGGTTCATACAGTTCATGCGCTTGGACTGCTCTCACTTAATAATGCTATTTTTAATTGCAGATTTACCATATCTATTAAAAGAAAAAGTGTTCAAAAGTGCTTTCCCTCTCCATGATCCATCAGTTCTGGAGCGTACAAGTCTTTCTGTGATAAACATGCATTCCAAAGAAGGGCATGAAGTTAAACCAAAGGAAGATCTTAGACAAGAGATTGATAAGAAATTGAGTAAATTTTGCAGCAAGCAACCTGTTCAGGAGGTGCGGGATTATTTTGGTGAAAAAATAGCTTTTTACTTTGCATGGGTGTCGACGTTTACAGCTTCACTTTGGTTTCCAGCAGTTCTTGGTATCGGCGTTTTCATATTCGGAATCTTTCAGCAGTAAGTAGCTTTTAAGAATATTTTGGTGAATAAAAAGGGAACATCATTGAAAATTTTGAATTAAATCAAATTTTTTTATACATAATTTGAGATAATTCTAAGAGAGTGAAGATAAAGATTGTGTTTAAACTTTTCTTTCTTTTCAGCATTGGTGATATAAGAAAAATGGACATAACACAATTTATTAGATCCACTGGATATAACGACTTGACTCCTTTATTTGCGATCATCATTTGTCTTTGGGGTAAGAAAACTAGTCTTTTTTTTTAAAAAAAAAAGTCATTTTAGATAACATTAAAAGATGATTTTAATACCTTTTTTACTTATTAAATAGTCACATTTTCAAAAACATGTTATGGATAATTGTACATAAAGAGTTTTTTTTTGTTAAGTCATTGGACTTAAACGGGAAAAAAGTATTTTCGAAACAGTATTCTAATGATGCTATATTTTCAATTTAAATTCACTGGAAAATTATTTATTTGTAATGAATTCTTCAATTGTTCTTCCAGGAACTATATTTACAGAAGTTTGGAGAAGAAAACAGATTTCACTCGCAAGACAGTGGCACGTGGACAATTATGAGAATGTAGAGCCTGATAGACCTTTGTTCCGTGGTACCAAGACACAAATCAACCCTTTCACTCTACAACCATTAGTCTATTACCCATTTCGAAGGAGAATGCTGCATTATCTTTTCTCTATTTTAGTCACGGGTATTATGGTACGTTGCTATTCTTTTCCATCAGGCTAATTGGTCGTATAGACTATTTTTCCACAAGCAATATAGTACAAAATATCTTTTATGTGATAGTTGTCAAGAATTGAAAAATAGGACTATAGGTCTAAGAGGAGGAAACTGTCAAGTCAATGCCTCAAGTAGTTAAAATTCGTGATCGCTGCTATGGATCGAACGTGGAGGTTGGCTGGGCATGTCAGAGACACTGATCAACACCTCCTAGAAGAAGGAAAGCCTCAGCCAACACCTCCTAGATAAGAAGGAAGGCCTCAGCAAGGAATTAATCTAGTAGTCCGATGTGACGAAGTTATCTGCGCAGTAGATGAAAAATAAGAAAGATGTCATTACGTCCCGGGTACTAAGCAGCGCAGTGGTTGAAATTACGAAATATGTCATTACGTTTGGACTACTAAAGGACATTTATTATAACCCGTGCTGAGGCCTGCTCTTTTCTAGGAGGTGTTGCACTAATACGCTGGAAGGTTTCGGAGAAAATTTGGTTTATTTAAAATTCTAAAGTTTGTAGGCAAAGTTTGTCCAGGAGGTGATTTTGCATTCAGTGGCATTTAACGCGGAGCTTGTTTGAATTTTTTTTAAATAAAAAAAAAGAAAGAAAGAAGAAAATAAGTCGATGAGAAAAGGGTTGAGTATGTGGCTGGATTTTTCTCGTAGCATCTACACTTTCTTCCTCACTTAATTATTTGTTTACGAATCCTAGTGTAAACAAAATTATTTCAGGACGTATATATTAAGGGTAGTCATTACGGAGCATCCTGTTTATATTGATCTCGTTTCATTTTACTGCATTTCTACCCAAATATTCTGAGATATTTTCAGTAATACATCTAAATAATACATTATTTTTTAATACATGAATTGTTTTTTGCAGGTTTGGGTTGTAATCAATAGCGTAATGATTGTGAATTTCAGTTATTCAGAGTACTTCTGCCCCGATACTGAGAATACAGATAATGCATGTGGGTTTTTTCTGTCGACATTAGTTCCTTTAATACTCAATGCTGTATCCATTAAGTTTCTAGGAAAGGTTAGTAGCTTTGAAAGTGTGTACTATTCAAATTTTCAGGCTAATTAATACTTATATTATGTTTAGTTTTTAGGTTTTCAGATTAACTCATAATTTTTTTTTCTAAACCAAATTTTTTTAAAAGGAATACTTGAACATAATGATAGTAATTTCCTTGTAAATGTACTTTTAAAAACATTATTTTGCTAACTTTGTTAAGTTCTTCATAAATTAGCAGTAAAAAGATAAAAAGATAAACTTGATCAACTTAAACTCGTTTTATATTCATATAGTTTTATTGAAGTATTTAAGTTTTTCAGAACTAATTTAATGCAAACTTTTGATGTTTTACCTTTTTGACCGTATATTATATTTTATTTTTATTATATTTTAGAATTAATTTTACACATTTAGAAATTCGTTACCGAAAACAAGCAAATTTGGATAAATAATTCTAAAATTTATTTGATTAGTGACAGGCAAAATGATTAAAAACTAATTCTGATAAACTAAAACCTGTTCTTAAATCATGCGACTGGGTTTTAGTAAACTAATTGAAATATTCGTATTTTTTTAGTTAGCTTCAAATAATCTTTTGATGTTTTAATCTTTTGACCATATCTTCTTAATAATTTGCTAAATTTTGCACTAAATTTTGCACGTAAGAAATAAAATGTGAAAGGAAATATTTGCTTAAAATTAACAGTTAACATGACAAACATAATTTAATACGCTCCGCTGATGAATAATTTTAAAAATATTCTTGTGTTAAATATATATATTTTAACTGTATCGAGGGATACTTATATATTTATTTCACTGCATCTAGGTATCAAACTTCCAAAAAATAGTATTTTTCTTACTTAAATCTTTGAGCTTTTGTTTGATAGTTTATAGTAACTCTTTTTTTTTTTTAGATTTATGAGATCATAGCAATCAAACTTACAGACTGGGGTAAGAAAATATCTTTGGTTATCTCTTAAGATATCTGCTTAATATCCTACAGAATTTAAAAATTATGACTCGTTTTAATAACTTATATTTTATTAGCAAACTTATCAAACAATTATTTCTAATTAAAAAAGAAAAAAAATGATATTCAATTTTCCCACTTAAAAGAATAATTTATAAAACTGCAGTATTTCAAAAGCTATTTTATTATATAATTATTATCATCTGATAATTAAACAAATTTATTCGAATTATTTTAAGTTTTCAAAGTAAAAAGAAAAGCGTGGAAAGAATAAACGTAAATGATATCCTTATAGGATCTATTTTCGCCAAACCTAGAATAACATTAACATGTTTTTACTACGTTTTTATTTGCTCACTTTTGTGGTTTTGATGATGGTATCTCGCAATCAAAATTTGAACCACTTTTCATTTAGCTAAAGCAATCAAATCTCAATTAGAGCTCCATGCCTGATGAAAATGAAAGTTTCATTTGTTACCTGAGCACCCACAACAAATTTTGATTGTCATTTTATCGCCAAATGAAATTTAACGTTGAACGCATATAATATATACGTTATATTTATTTACTGCTTCTTGAAATGTAAACAATTTCTTATAAAAGATAAATAGGGCTTAAACTTATTTCATATTCTTATTTTTATTAAGTCACTCCCGAATGCATCAGTTAGTACTCACCTTAATTCACTAAAAAGTTACAGTTGGCGAAAAATTTCTAAGCTTTGCAAAAATTAATAAATAAATAAATAATAATTATAATTTATTAAATTATTTGAAATAACTATTTTATTGATTGTCGTTAATAAGTTAAAATAAATAATGTGGACGCCTTTTAAATAAAATCAATCAAATGAACTACAAGTTCTATAGATGAATGACAACAAATATAAAACTTTAATCTTTTAATAACTAATAATTTAGCATCAAAAACGGATTCTAAAAATTATAATTCTAAATTACAACAAAAAAGAACAACAACAAAAACTATCTCAGGTTGCCACGCAACCTAAAGTGAAATATTAAAACAATTAAATCTAAAGAAAATTAAAGGTGGCGCTTCTGTCAAATATAAATACGTTAATGACTTAAAATCTTGTTGATAATTGCTAAATAAATTATAACATTGATAATTGTTAAATAAATTATTTCCCTTGATTTTTTATATATTTCTTATAAAATATGTTTCATAGATTTGAAACCTGTTTTGCAGAAAACCACCAGACTTTAAGCGCACATAGTGATCATCTCATAATTAAACTATTTGTGTTCCAATTTTTCAACTCCTACACATCTCTATTTTACATGGCTTTATACAGCAATGTAAGTACATTTAATTCTCTTAATCAAGCAAATTATCAAACTAATAAAATAATGTAACATATACTTGTATTACTTGATTGCTGTAAAATAATAAGCCACGAAAAAGAAACTGAAACTGCGCAAACAGGAAAGAGCACTCCCCCCCCCCAGAGCCTTTACCTAAAGATTTCAGCTGTAACTCTTATAACTGATTTAATTTTGAATATTTCACATTAAGAAGAATAAATAATGATAAATATTTTAAATTTTCTTTACATTAATTTAAAAACCAAACAGTATTTATATCAAAGTTCATTATAGTCATGTAACTTGTTTTTACTCCTATGATTGATTAAATATTAAACCTGAACGTTTAATACGTTTTTTGTTTAATATCCCTTTTTTATTAAAAAGGGAATATTAATGTTTTGTTTTATGGGGGATGTTTTTTTTTTAAAGTGTGAAGAGTAAAAGCGTTTTATGACTTGTAAATGTTTTAAATAAATCGTGTAATATTTGGAGAAGTTTTTGCTTTTGGTTTCTTAAATTTAGTCTTGTAGTTTATATATTTATTTCGATAATTTAAATAAATGTAAAAACTGGAGGCTTTTAGCCATAGTGAGATCTTCTTTTTAAATTTTTGAAAGTATTTTTTATACAAAAAAAAAAAATTCAATCAAGTTAATCATTATATCTCATATGCGCAAAATGGTTTTATGCCTAAAATATCCTTGGTAGCAAATTTGCTTTGTTTAATTAGTAAAATCATAATATGCTTTTGAAAATAAATCTCGTTTCGATATTTTTTACATAAGCTTTTCTAAAGCCTTTGATACTATTGATTTTGGTATTGTTAAATAAATTGGTTATTGGAAATCTCGTTGGACTACTGTTTTTTTCATTTATGTAATAAATCTTTACATGCATACCTTGGAAACGCTAATTTTCTTGTAAGTTTACTAATTTATCAGGAGAACCTCACGTCTCACCTTTGCTCTTCATTTTATTGATAATTATAATCTCTGTCATGTTTTTAATGCTGATTTTTAGCTGTTTCCACAGGATTTGAAAGTTTCAAAGCTTATAAATATATAATTACGGATGAAATTAGTTTGCAACTAGACTTTTATATAATAAATCATATAATTTGGGAGATCTTAATATTAAAAAATGCTCACTGAGAAATGATCAAGTGAGAGTGCATGTGAAACACATAACATGTCACATCATCATACATAACATGTTATATATATTTATTTTCAGATTATAGAGCGCTACGACGGCTGGTTTGGAGCTTGCGTTGGAAAGAAAAACTACACCTCTCTTTTATCATTCCAGCTTCTAATTTTAATACTTTTCGATCCTCTACCGAAATTCATCGTGGACGTTATTTGGCCGTAAGTTTAAATTTTAGGTCATTATTACCGAATGAATATTCTTATTGACTGACTTTTCTATTCAATTTAAACAAAATTTTAAAAATAAAGTTTTTGTTTTACTTCAAGGATATCAATTTTCATATTTAATGAAATTTCTAGTATAGATGCTTAGATTCGTCAAACTAAGTTTTGCAAGGTTTAAGATTGAAAATCTTGAAGCATTAATAGTTATTATTAGGAAGACAACTGTTAATGCTTCAATGAGAAAAAGTTTAATGCTATAATAATGCAGCATAATGCTAATGTTTTAAGATAAATACTATAATGAGAAAAACTCATCATTTCACTGGTAAAATTTTATCTAAAAATTTGTTAAAACAAATTTAAAAAATTTAACTCCGATGCAACTCGAAATTTCTTGAAATTTTCTTGTAGATAAATAATATTGCACAGTAAAAATTTTAAATAACTTTTTTTAATCTCATATACATAAGAAAACGTAATCAGAATCTTGTTTAGTTTAAGGTTGCAGCATATATTTAGCAAAAATATTGTCTAAAATATTTAGTAGTAGTATTCTACTAAAATATTTTTTCTTCAAGAGTCTTATATTTTTTTGCTACAACTCACCATATAAGGGAAAAGTAAAAATTAATAATGCTAATAAAAATATTTATGCCAATAAAAATAGTATATTGCTGAAAATAGAAATTCTGTTATTATTCTCAGATTTTTAAGTATGTAAAAGTAAGAAAATGTGTTTTCTTAAATATTCAGCAAAACTTCAAATGGTATATTTGTTCAGTTGATTTATATTATTGTGAAAACAATTATTAATTTTCCATATTAATAAATTTATTATTTTCGAATTTTGGAAGAATTTCAAAACTATGTCCCCAAAAAAACTATAGAAGGTAAGAGTAGGAAAAATTTGTAATATCTACGCTTATCATGGTCCTAAAACCGATGGAATTTCTAATCACTCATTGGGCAGACGAAAAAACTGGGCTATAAACAGGTTTAAAATTAAAACTTAAAAAGGAACTCTTATGATAAAAAATTAGCTCTGCTATATTTTTGTAATGCATACGTAAGTTTTTTAATGCAAACTCTGCTGTATGTTTAAGAATTTACGAAAGTAGCACAATAATTTAAAGATAGATTTCGGGTAAAGATAGCCTGATTGGTTGGAAGTTGAACTCGCGTTAGTGAGAGCGGGAATTCAATCCCCGCCGACCGAAGACTCACTCCCGTGTTCTAAATGGTGACTGGTGCACCTTAAATCTGTGGGGGTCACAAAGTCCCCCAAGCTCCTATAACAAATCAATACGTCTGGGGGTACTGAATTGGAGATTGATCGTTCTCTGGTCCAGATCAAAATCATGGTCTGTGGATGAATGAATGCGCCCGGCTGGGAAATAGACTGTGACGTGTGTGTGTCTGAAATCGTATTCTTGGCCATAGATGACAAAAATTGATAAAAAACGAGAAACTCACGCTCTACCTTGAATTCTCTTTGTTTCCCAAGCAGTCTCGCTAGCTTGGAAAGTAGGCAATAGAAACAACAACAACAAGCCAGATTTCAGTTTTAATGATGCTTAGTAGCTTATGCATTAAAGAGAGGCTTTTTAATGACATTTCAGAGCAAAATCAATGAGACGATAGGCCAGAAATTCCCCGGAAAAAGAGTATGTAGACTTTCTAGGATGGGATTCCTTAATTCCATTAATTCCATGTCTCCTAAGCATCAAATACATGTAGAAATTTTTTTAAAAATAAATTTCCAGCATGATCGTATTTTTTCATATATTTAAATAGAGTAATGTTTCGTATCTTTTTAAGCTAATTTTTTGATACAACCCTGGTATATTACCTGTATTTTACATACTTTGTCACAATGCGTTTTTTCCCCTTCATTTTCTAATCTTTTTCTCTGGTATTTCTTTTACATATAGATAATTTTTTCCGAACTGTTTTAAAAAAAATTATACAATTGCTTTTTAGGAAATTACTTGTTTGAAAACAAATTCTTCTTCAACATTCCTATAGTCCTTGCTTGAATAAATTAAATATTGCTTTGACAATTAGATTTGAGGAGTTGTAAAAAACATTAAAACTAAAAAAAGTGTAAATTTTGAATCGAAATTTTTTACGTAGATTAAGGACTTTTTAACGTACTGAAAAGACAATTTGTTACTTGATACTACTTATGTTTGCTTTGTATGCAAGGAAACTGCGTTGTTGAAATGCAATTACCTTTACTACTTTTTTTATAAAAATTCTTAAACATTGCATTCATTTTGTTTGATGACACTGAGCTATTTCCTTACCTCTTCTGAAGCCAGGATAACCTGGCTGGTAGGACGTTGGATGAATGTCCGAGAGGTCGTGAGTTTGATCCCCGCTAGCCAAAAAAAGTGCACAGAATAGTGACTGGTAGTTAAATCTGTCTGAATTACAAATTTCTCGAAGTTCCCATAACAAATCAATACCTTTGGAGATGCTGAATCAGAGATAAGTCGAGCTCTGTTTCCGGTCAAAATTACGATCTGTGGATGGATGGTATGTGAATATGTCCTCCCTGCAAAACGGGATGTGACATATGTATGTTGTCTCTAGATCATCCTCAGGAATGATTTCCAAATCATTATCAATAGTTCATTGTGCAGCTCTAGGACAACGTAACTAAAAGTAGAGTACCGTTCCTCACCACAGCAAAATTCTTTTTATTTCATTTTTCAAAATATATTGAAATTTGGACCTTTTAATAAAAATTAAACAACAGGACTTGTGAAAGAGTAAGTTAAGTGATATTTTAGAGACAATTTTCATTTCTATGGAAAAACTCTATACATTTTAAGTTTATACTTACAAACTAAAATAAACAGGGAATGAAGCTGGATGTTTGAATTTTTCAAAATTCTGAATACTGTTTTCTATTTAAACTTAATGGAGGAACAAATTAAGTTAGATTTTAGTAGCAAACTTAAACTATATAAAAACATCAGCATGCACTTTAAACTTATTCTTTCAGCCTAATATAATCAGAGTGTAAGCGCCAAGATATTTCAGCATTTTCAAAATTCTACTAAACCTGTATTTTATTTAAGTTTATAGAAGGAACAGGTTAAGTGATGCTTTAGGGGCAAATTTGAAATATGTAAATATATATATATATATATATATTTTTAACTTTACGCTACCACCATAACGAAATGAAGAATAAACCAGGTTGCTTGAGTATATTTAAAAAAAATCCACTAAACATCTTTTCTACTAAGATTTACGAAAAAATATATAGAAATACTAGAAAGATGTTAAAAAATATATTCTCGCAATCTCTATAATACTTAGAATTTAGATGATCTTTTAACATGTTTTTCCATGAACTCTCAATTATGAGGATGCGAATCGAAATAAAAATTAATCCAATGCTTCATTTTTTTAAAACTGTTTTTAAACTGTTATATAGGTGTATAAAACGATGTTTTCACTGTACTAAAAATGCTAAAAGAGGGAGCATTTATCAGAAGAAGAGAGGGATTCAACAGTTTTTACTTAGAGAATTTCGTAAGAGCAAAGACGAAGATTTCCGATTGGGCGAGTTTTCTGAAAAGATGATTCAGTATGGTTATCTCATGGTAAGAATTATGTACACAATAACTCGAAATAATAGATTTTCGGTCATAAACTTTTATTTCATTTAAAATAATTTATATTTTTAATTATTTGGATGTAAGTTTTGTTTGAATTTGAGTTTAAACGAGCAAAATATTCAATTTAACATGTATTTTTAATATATTTATCAAGGAAATTATGCTAAATGTAACAGAAAACTTTAGTAAGCAAAGGAAAATTCAATCACGGCTTTTTAAGATAAAAAATCTATCATAGACGGAAAAACAAATTCTGGTAAAATTAAAGTATTGCATCTTAATGATATTTCTGGTGTGTATATATATATATATATATATATATATATATATAACATTACATAATA
>NC_092210.1:66705712-66769586 GCF_043381705.1 Parasteatoda tepidariorum | reverse complement strand
GATATATATATATATATATACATATATAAATATACAGGGTGTCTCACTTAAGCGTTTAAGCGTTTCAGAACTTCTAAGAGGGGTAGGGTGCATCCTGACGAGTCGAAATCATATAGCAATGTGGGGTCGGATATATATATATATCAACGTTGAACTTTATTTCGTTAGAAAATTTAGATCAGTTCATTTTTGATTGAGAGAAATGAATTTTTTGGCGAAGTCAACTATTCTTCTCTTATGTTGATTGATTTGTAAGAAGTGAACATGACACTAATTTTCCCTAAAGGAGATGAGGATGTTTGTTTAAAACATTTTGATCAATTCTTGATAGACGTGGTAAATTCAAATTTTGTCTAACTTTATTCGCAGTTTCTTTTTTTCAACATGGTATCCTGACAATCATTCTTTTCTGTCAACGAGTGCAAGTTTATGGTCACCTAGTTCATTTTTTCATGTCATACATTCTAAGAATTTTTAGAAAATTACTTACCGTTCTAGATGTCCTGGTTTTTTTCTACAAATTTCCCTTTTTCAGAATGAGGAAGATGAAATATTTTGGGCAATATTCAAATGGTACGATGGAAGTCAACGAGTGCAAATTTTTTTTTCACAAACCATTCCTAATTATCAATTTTCAAATATACTAATTTTTTAATAATTAGGGAAGACAAAACAATGTCCGTATGATTTTCTTCAATTATCATTTGGATTTAAAAATCACAAAGTAGCAGGTTTATATTTGGAAATTTTTATTAGTTTACACAAGAAAAAAAAATTTTTACTCTTATTTTTACTTCAAAAATTTGCCCACAATTTCCTGTATGACTTCTGAAATTGGCGATTTTTCGCGTGTTCTTTCGCGTGTCTTAAAACGGACACCAGTCAAACTTTTGAGTCTCTTAATCTTCTTTTTTTTCTCCTTTTTATTAATTTTTGTGTTTTTACGAAACATTTTCATTACGAAATTACGAACAACATTACGAAAAGTATCAGCACCGGCAGTCAGGGTGCTGATACTTTTCCCCGTAAAATCCGTTTTTACCGGAACATGTCACGGAACAAAAAATCTGTGATCCACCGAAATTTTTACGTTGAAAATTTCTATAAAATCATTGAAACCACTCTAATTAAATATTATTGTAAAAATTGTGGTATAATATTTTACGCTAAAAATGAATTTTACGGTAAAAAGGATTTTATGGATGATGCACCCATTGTGCTGTTTCTTTATACCGTAATTTGATCAGTGTACTATAAGTTATTATTTTTTTAATTACATATTTTGCTTCAAAAAATTAATAAAAATTTCGTTTAAATATCTGATCCTTCGTTTATTTTATTCCTTAGATGTTTGCAGCTTCATTTCCTCTAGCTCCTGCGTTAGTGTTATTGTTTAATTTAATTGATATTCGATTTGATTTTCAAAGATTACTTTGGTGGTATAGAAGACCAATACCATTCAGGGATGATGATATAGGTATGTATGACATTAAACCAATCACAAGTATAACTGAAATTTAAAAAAACACTTGCAGTCGGAGTATAATAATGAAATGAATAAGTGAAGACGCGTAACATTTGATGAGAATGTGAGTGCAATAGTTGTAACAAAAAAAAAAAAGAAGAAAAAAAAAAGAATTAAACCTTCAAAGTGAAAGGATTCTTTCTCTTTTTTTAACACCTGGTATATTTCTTATTAAGAGCGCGTGCAATCATTTTTGCAAAATAATAATAATAATAATAAACAAAGATGATTTGGGTGAATACATAAAACAAAGTCTTGCAAAAAAAGAAAAAAATTCAATTTAAAGTTATTGTTTACAAAACTTTTTCGACAGCAACATTAATACAAATAATTTGTGTCGTCAATATTTTAATGACAAGCATACAATTTATAATTATATACGTAGAAAAAAATTCAGATAAAATTACCGTACTCTATGATAAGGACATAACTGGTAAGAAAAACATAATTTTGGTTAATACAACCAAAATATATGGTATTTAAGCCATTCATTTGGTAATTTTTCCGTTCACATGGAAACGTTTCACCTGAAATTCTGGTTTTCAAAATTATAATTCTTATTACCATACATATAGTAAAAAACACAAAACTGAAAAGTAATTTTAACCGAATAAATAGCTTTTATACCATGATATAAGGTATCATGATAAAAATTCCCAAATTTCAAGAAACTTACCAAATTCTTTCGCATATTATAATACCATATGTTATTGTAAATGTTACCAAAACCATTACCAAAATGCTTCCGTAAAAATACGGTAAATTTACCATTTTCTGGTAAGTTTTAATTACATTATTTTTTTCAATTAGTAAGTAACTGGCAGTTGACAAAAGAATTAATTCAGACAAAGCATCTTTATCCTCTTACAGATATTGGACTTAGTTTATTGTGGTTCGCATAAAGGAGAAGTCATGGAGAAAAAAAAAATGTAAAAGCAATGATATATAAGGGAGGCAGTATATCATTTGCTTCTCTTGTTTTAAGTTACAAGCACAATTAACCCTTTGACGCAGCTGGGATACCGGTGTTCTTTTTGTGTATTTTTTTTCTGATTCTCTAATTACAAGTAAAAATATACTTTGATATTTTTTAAATATTAAGAACAGTGTATTAGCTAGTGAAAAAAATTTATTAGTTTGCTGGAATTATATTTGCACTAACATATTAAATACAAAAATAAATAAATAAAAATTATTTTTTCTTTCATATTCAAAAATTTATCAGTAATTGATTTTGTAAATTAATGAAATTTCTCAAAGAAGGAATTTTGTAAATTAAAGAAATCTCGTAAATCAAAATAATTGAAAATAAGAGCGAATTTCAAATATTATTATTTGGAAGTGAGCCCTGTTAGGAAGAATTTTCTTTTAACGCAGAAAAAGACACCGTTGTTTCAGGCTGTATTTTACAACCATAAATTCTTAAAATATATTAATTATTAAAATGCTAAATATAATATTTTTCACTTACTTTGACCTAAATTAATACAAAATAATGGAAAAAGTATGAAAAAAATACGTTTAATGTAAATTCTGCGTCAAAGGTTTAATAGAACAAAAGTGTACTTGGAATGTTATACTGTATTTATTAGGTAATGATTTACTTAATATACTTGAATATTAAAGTCTCTAATATCGCTCCGTAGAACGAAAGGTATTTTTATGCTATGCGTCAAAATCCACTTGTAATAATTACTCAATAAATGCTATATGGGTGTTCCCGTTCCACATAGCCTAAAAGGAAATTATTCCAGTTTCATTCGATATGATAAGCTAATTTTTGCTTATTTCAATTCCACCTTTGTTACGATTGACCTAGATAATAAATCGTAAAATTTATTTTTCATTTAAATATTAATTATTTTATATTTTTAACGCCTATATTGGCAAGGATTTGAAATATATATTCAGAGTGATAAGTGCAGTTACTAATATTGAAATTTTAATTAATAATATATTTTCCAGTTTCATTCGATGTGATAAGCTAATTTTTGTTTATTTCAATTCCACCTTTGTTTCGATTGACCTCGATAATAAATCGTGAAAATTATTTTTCATTTAAATATTAATTTTATGTTCTTTTTAAACGCCAACACTTTTGACAAGGATTTGAATTATATATTAAAAGTGATAAGTGCAGTTACTAATAATGAAATTTTAACTAATAATATATTTTCCAGTTTCATTCAATATGATAAGCTAATTTTTGTTTATTTCAATTCCACCTTCGCTGCGATTGACCTCGATAATAAACCGTAAAATTTATTTTTCATTTAAATATTAATTTTGTAATTTTTTTAAACACCTATATTTTTGACAAGGATTTGAAATATATATTACGAGTGATAAGTACAGTTACTAATAATGAAGTTTTAATTAATAATATATTTTCCAGGTATTTGGTTCAAAATTATAAATTTCATTAATGTATGTGGCGTCGTGAGTAATGCATTTTTGATCGCCTATTCTTCAGAAAAGAGCTGCGCAATACCAGTCATAACAAAACTGCTTGCTATTATCATTTTTGAAGTAAGTCAATTTCTATAAACAATAGTTATGTTCCTTAAAGGTCTTAGATAGATTTTTGAGCTTTAAATTCTGTTCATACTTATTAATTTCCGTTCTGAATTAATTAACCACCTTTATAAATGATGCTAACAAAAAATATCATGTTTATGAAGGATTCACAGTCAAAACTCACTAAGTTTACTAGAGCGAGAGGAAAACAAAACAATCTACAGTGCGGCTTTGAGGAGAACTCCTCCAGACTTAAAGTCTGTGCTGGTCTGCTGCTATGGTAACAAGCGAGAGCACATCTCTAATGGGGATGAAATGGAGGAAAGAAGGTGACAATTGGTTTACTCACACCGACCTATGTTAAGATTAAGACAAAACTATTCACTCCACACCCCTATTTGAAGTGACTTTTCCTCGTTACCATGGTAACCGCCACGACGCGAGACGGATGTCTGGAGGAGTTCTCCTGAAAACCGCACTATAAGATATTTGTTCTAAAATGCTCCCATTATAGTCCATTTTAATCTTCAAAAGTCTGCTGCTTTATTCAGAAAGAGGTGTCTAGGTATAGAAAAGTGTTCGTGCTTTTCAAAATGAGGCTGCTAAATACGTTACCTAGTGGCTAACTACGGAGTTAGAGTTTTGATCTTGAAACCAGTACGAGATATAAGGAAAAAAAGAAATTACGATTTATTAAATAAATGAAAACACATTACAAAATAGCGAGGTCGTGAAATCAATCCATTCGAAGACTCTCTATACAAAATGGTGATTGATGCACGCTAAATCTGTCGGAGTTACAAAGTCCTCGAAGTTCCCATAACGATTCAGTACCTCTGGATCGGAAATTGATCGAGCTCTGTTTCAGTTCAAAGTTACGATCTGCAGATGAATGGATGGTGAGTGAATGTGTCCTCCTTGTAAAACTTGATGTGACGCATGTATGTTATCTCCGGATTATTCTCAGGAATGTTTCCCAGAGCGTCGCCAATAGCCCATTGTGCAGCTCTAGTACGACGTAAATAAAAAGTTCTAAAACGAAGTGCCCACGTGAGACTTGACGAAACGATCTTAATGCAAAGACAAAATTGACAAGTTAGCAAAATGTACTTTCTTTTAAACTTTATACATTGATTTAGGGTGTTCAAAAAATTTATATTTTTATGGAAATCCTAGAGAAGAGGGTAAGCAAACTATCTGTTACTCATGAACTGCCGGGTTCAAGAATACAATTTGCATTTTCAAACTATCTGACATGTGTATAAAGAAAGAAAAACACCTTGGACCAATTTTACTTCCTTTAAAAATTATTTCTTTTCCGAAGTGTATGACAGAGACAAACAAATTATATCAATAAACGTAGGATATTATTCTAATAAACTTTCTAACGAATTCGAATACATACTTTCTACGCACAAAAAAAAAAGCTAAAATTGATCATCTATGGTACTGCACTCTCTCATATTAAAAGTCAAATAGAATGATAATTGCAACATTTCTGACTAATAATATAGACCATGCCTTGATGAATTCTCAGCGGAATTAAAAAATTTTACATTTTGATAGAGCGTTCGCCTCCTAATGAGGTAAGCCAGATTCGAATCCCAGTGGTGGCTGGTTGGTACGAATTTTGCTCTCGTCTCACACCGACCACAGTGCTATCGTAAAATATCCTCAGTGGTTGACGGATCCTGGGTTAGAATTTTTCGCTCGTCATCGGGCTATTGGTGGAGTGTTTTCCTCTCCATGTAAAGCAAATGTGTGTTTGTTCCAACAAAAAGTACTTCAAAGGCTAGTTTGTCCCAATGGTTGATCCAGGAGTTCCCTTGACTTCTGAATTGGGTTCAAACTTACAAGGATACGTTGTTGAACATTGATAGTCGTAAACTAAGAATTTAATGGGCTCATTACATGCTGGTTATAAAATAAAGAAAAAATTAAGTGTACTATTAAATTTTCAAACAATATATTTTTTTTATATAAGTTTTTAAGGAAACATAAATTTAAGTTATGCTCTATCATTTTTCAGCATTTTGTCTTCCTTTTCAAGTTCCTAATATCCACATTGATACCAAATGTCCCAGCCTGGGTTGTCAGCTCGCATAGAAAAGTAAGTCTTGTTGCAATATTAATGTTACAATCGTACAATATTACAATCTTGCTATAATTTATAATTATTATCTATGTATTTTGTAATTAAAAAAGATATTTATTTTAGAAATGTTACACATGAATTTTGCAAATGCAATTTTTATATTCTTCAGTTTTGAATTTATTAAATAATTATTAAATATATAATATATTCATAAAAAGAGCTTACAGTTTCATAAAAAGAAATACATCCTAAATAGCGAATAATTGGATTTTTAAAAAAAATTTTTTAATATTAACATTTTTAAGTGCACCATTAGGATCCCTTTTATCGAAATTTTTTTCTTTTGCTTATATGTAAAATTTAAATAAGGGAGGCCCAGAGACAAGATTATTCTGGCTGTGCTTTGAAACATGTATAATATTTAAAATCACTCATCTCCAAAGTAAAATTTGANTTTAAAACAAAATTTTAATATTAACATTTTTAAGGGCACCATTAGGATCCCTTTTATCGAAATTTTTTTCTTTTGCTTATATGTAAAATTTAAATAAGGGAGGCCCAGAGACAAGATTATTCTGGCTGTGCTTTGAAACATGTATAATATTTAAAATCACTCATCTCCAAAGTAAAATTTGAGAAAAAAATTTTTGCGCGCAATTTTAGTGCGAGTTAAAGTATAAAAGTACTACAAAAAATACATTTTTGATAACACATGTTTTGTGAAACGAATAACTTGCCTTGCTAGCCAGTTTTTCCCCCACATAAGGAGTCAATAAGTAATAGGTGCAATGTTACAATCTTTTTGAATGTTACTTAAGTTTATTTCAAATTAAGATATCTTTTTAAAGTGGACCTAATTTTTAGACGAAAAAGAGCAATTTTTTAATTTGAGTACAGAGAGATATTTTGAGATTTACAAAGCAATGTCAAAAGCTTACATGATTTTTCAAGTATATTTCAATGGTTAAAATTATTTTATTTTTAAGAAAATATATGATGTTTTATATAGTCAAAATCATAAAATCATATAATTAGATAAGCATATAGTCATATAATCAAAGCAACTTTTCGTATATAATCATTCGTCGTATAATCAAAGTAGCAAAACAGTTTCGTTACTTTTCTCACTAACCTAAATCTTTTCTTAGAATACAGCTGTAAAACCTTTTTGGATTAAAGATAATGTTAACCTTAGAATAGAAAAGAAAACTATGCATAAAATACGAGTAAAATATTTAAAAGTGACAGAGAATCGTTTCGGTATTATGACAAGCACCAAATTCATGCGTATCGAAGAGTAAGAGAAAAAGAAATACAGAAAACATACATTTCTGTATACTTACTATCGATACCGAAACGGCTGTCAGTCTTTTTTAACTATTTTGTTCGTGTTTATGCATTGTTTTCTGCTTCATTATATTGTAACAAAATATGATACACTTATTGTTAATTTCAGGAACGCTACTTGGTATCTTATTTAATGTCAAACCTTCACGAGTCAGATGACGATGATAATGACAACGATGGTGACAAATGTCCTGATAATCCAACAGAATTTACAGAAATATTGAAAAAAGATGATATTAAAATTGATGGTCTTTCTGAACAAGATAGGATATTTTGATGTACTGCAAGATTTGTACTAAAAGAGAGAAATGAATAAATATTTAATGTCAAATGGATTTGCAAGACGACATAAAAATTTAAGCAATTTCTTAAATTTAGTGTTTTACAACTGTATACAAGACGACATAAAAATTTAAACAATTTCTTAAATTTAGTGTTTTACAACTGTATACAAGACGACATAAAAATCTAAACAATTTCTTAAATTTAGTGTTTTACAACTGTATGCCAGACGACATAAAAATCTGAACAATTTCTTAAACTTTTTGTTTTGCAACTGTATTCTAAATACGTGCTTAAATTGTTTTCGCAAATTTTTTTTCATTTACCTAAAAGCTGACTATTATCAATTAATAAATATAAGTTTAAAATTAAATTTATTGCACATTTAATTCCTCGTGCTATTGGACAGATCACGAAGTTAAGGAAAATAGAATTAGCTTATCACGCTGCTTGGAATAAAATCTCTAGGCAAGTCAACTTCGAAAATTTAAATGACTTATTGTATCTAAATATTTTACAAATATGCTTAAAATAATTAATCTTCAATTAACAATGGCATTTTCTTTCACTAACTTAAAAGTTTTAGTATCAGTAAATAATTATAATTAAGACGGTTTTACGAAAGCTCTGTCATTACATGGAATAATGGTTTGGAGTGAACAATATGTTACTTTATAACTGTTGGAAGTTTGTAACAGTTATTCATAGCTGTTTTCCTATTTTTAGCCAGGGCCTATTAAGTTAGTTATAAAAATACGTTCAAAAAGTTAACACTGGAAAACACTACAATTTTGTGAAAATAAAAGGTACATTTATTACATAATTTTTTAATATTTATTGACAAGTAATAACGCTGAATTATTCAGACTCGTATGAGTTTGCGAAAATTGAGAATTCTTAATTAATTTAATAGCTCTCACCTTGGTGAAAAAACTTACCAAATTGGTGTTACTAAAAAAATATTTTTTTTTTTAAATATTCAAGCTATTTGCTGGAAGTTGATTTTGAAGTTGATACTTTGTGTTCTACTAGTTGAGAAATTGATTTTGAAATTTATGCGTTGCTCCTTAATCATACCGGTAGGATTTAAGAAGGCATACGAGGTACGATTAAGGCAACAAAACAACAAAGTGTTATTTCAAGCTTCAAACAGTAGTTAGCTAGCAAACAAACAAGTAGAACGTTACAGATTAAGTTTCTTTACGATTATACGTATTAAAAAATTTGTACATTACTGTAGTTCTGCTATGTCCTTCACAGGATGATCAAAAATTACATTGAAAATTTGCAAAACCGATTGACTTAAATAAAAAAAATTAACGCATTTACACAGTGACTTCATTCTTCTGGATGAATCTCCATGCAAAAGAGATTCATAATTTATCCTGTACAACTTTCTTTATCCTCTGCTTCATCAGAAATTAGGGGTGGTACGATTTAGAAGAAACGCGATTGAGGCAACTCTCCTTAATAAATGTTTCAAATCGAGTTGAAAGCGACAAATTAAATGCATTGAAAAATAGTGATAATCGCAAAATTTTATCCGTGTGAGATTTAAATAGAATTGATAGAAGTTTAAATTAATCTGACATTGTGGGGAGTAATTAAACTTTAATATAAGTTATAGTCAAACTTTTTTTTAAATATTTTTTTATTTAAGAAATTGTACAACATAGCAATTATGAAGCACCTATAACACCCAATTTGGCCTTACCTGACTCTTCAATTAATAAATATTCTAAAATTGAAGTACATCACTCATTTAAATTTCAAAATGATCCATTATATTCAAACTAAGAAACAGAACACTGAATAACTTTTGATCTAATAATCAAATTTTCACGAATTAATCTGCAACAATCTTAAATATAATAATTATATAGAGAATTTAAATTGCAAAATCAGACACAAATTTTTTGCTCTCCAAATATCTTCGTTCCAACAAAATCGAATTCTTAACCAGAAAAATTTGAGTGAGGACGCATTGTACAAAAATTGTATTTTTAATAAGTATTTATCATTCAATTTAGAGATGAACAAAAGCTGTTTGATTTTTATTGCTCAAAAACTTCACGAAATTTCGTTCAAAGTTTGTATTTTGCCTTTTAAAATCGCATTGCTTATAATTATTCTTAAAATTTAAACTATTTTCGATCATTATTTAATTAAATAATAATAAGCAATAATTAAAAAAAATTTTACCGGCAAACATTTTGTTTACTTATTTTGATTCGAGAAATATGGAAAAATACTTAAAAAGTAAAATTAGTATTAAGGGGCCCAAACTTTTGACGGCCTTCTGATTAAACCGTCGAAGCTATATTTTCCAGATAAAAACTCCCTCAAAAAAAAAAAAAAAAAAAAAAAAAAAAAAAAAAAAAAAAAAAAAAAAAAAAAAAAAAAAAAAAANAAAAAAGAAAAGGAAAGAAAAAAAAAATAACAGTTAAACAAAAAGATTTAAACTACCAGAAATAAATAACTAAATAAATAATTGAATAAATAAATAAGTAAATAAGTGAATAAAAAAGTAAGTAAATAAATAAAATAAATAATAAACAAATAATAATAATAATAATAAAAATTATTGGTTATTATAAAATCAAAATACAGGTCTTCAATTATATGCAGAGAATACGAGAGAAAATCAGAAAATATTCTTAAATAGTCGATGCTTTTTTATGGAAGAAATATTGAGAGCGATAATTTAAAATATTTGATTTATATAACCATACCGTAAAAAAGGGTTAAAACAAATTGTGATCGCCGCAAGGTGATCATAGGTTACCCATTGGCAAAATGGTTGTTGTCTAATTTTTTTTTTGAAAAAGCAGTATTATTGTCTTTTCATCTTGGACATCTTTAACTGTTAATCCTGAACTGTTCGGTACATAATTTCGCAGACATATTTAAATGCAGCTCAGACACATTCTGTGCAAATTCTTTTGATGATTGAGCAGATAGACATTGAACAATCAATCGAGATGAATATTTAACTTTTTCGGATTGGTACAATGGTTTGAAGAAGATTGTAAACTGCATCATACACCCAGAATTTAATGTTTCAGAGTTTAATAACGGTTAAACTTAAAATAATGAATAAAAAAAACCTGTACCTCGCTTTGCATCTTGCAGTAATAAAATTAAAGAATTGAAATTCGACATATGCTATTTATAAACCTAATACAAATCGATATTTTTTTGAAATTGCTTTAAAAGGCTCAGATGAAGGATCGAACTTTTTTTTCAAAGAGTTGTTTTCAGGAATTTTCTTTAAAAAATACTACTGAAAATAAGGACTATTTATCCATTGTTTTAGAAACTTTTATTTATCTCTCTGGAGGCTTTTACTTTATTTGAGTTGGTCGAAAGGAACAATGAATAAGTGAATAACATTTCCAATCATTATTATCGTTAGCGAGAAAAATTATTTCTCTCTTATTTCTTCTTATTCTGTAACGCATTCCGTTTTCCCAAGTTATTTCTTTCAAGTGCAATGATTTATTCTCCAAATTTCAGGTAATTATTCATTTCCTTACTATTTACCATATTATCAATGTATGTTTACATTAAACTATAGTAGTAGTAGTACTTTATATACGCTTACGTTGTACTAGAGCTGCACAATGTGCTATTGGTGACTGACTAGGATGAACTGAAGACATGTCATTGCAATTTTGATCCTCTCTAGAAGGGATGGCTCAGCCCCTTCATTCATAACCCAAAGTCCTGCGCGTGACACTTAAAAATATAATAAGTACATATTTTATTAAAACTATATATTTTCGCGCGCAGGTCGTCGGACTACCGAAGCGGGCGTGCCATCCCCTCTGCAGAGGATCAAAATTGTGATGGTATGTTTTCGGATCATCCTCAGGGATGTTTCCCAGACCGTCGTCAATAGCCCATTGTGTAGCTCTAGTGCGACGTAAATGAACAACGACAACAAACTGTATATTTGATTTTTTTGAGAATATCGACTTAAAACAAAGATAAAGGAGAAGAAACTCACGGGGTACAGAGAATAGAGCGAGCAGGGGGGGGGGCGGCAACTTTAATTCTCGGGCAAGGCTGCTTGTCTCGGGTAAATCTGAACTGCATCTATGGCGCATTTGAGTCACCACTTGTAACAGTAAAAAAATGCCTTTAAATATTTTTCATTCTGTTATGTTTTCTAATTTCAACTGAACTGACGAGACGATTTCGAAACTGTAATAATGTAATGAGAAATAGAATAAGTTTTGCTAGTTTTCAGGAGTATTAAAGCTTATAATTTAATACATATTATTTAAATAAGCATATTTTTTTAAAATTATTAATGTGCAATCATGACAAGTGTTTCTGATTAGTTTTTAAAGCAAGAAAGCTCATATTCAAATGACGTCATGGGAAACCGCGGCTGTGGGGGAGTAGATGGACAGCTTTTTTCTTATTTATGTTTATATTGTGTCGAAGTAGTGCACTGGGTAGTGTATGTTTCTTTGTTCCATATGTCATTATTTTTTAATTTTTTCACACAGTGTGAATTTGAAAATGTGGAGGTAGCATTAATCTGATTAATACTGTCAAATAGTATTTTATTTAGCTATGAATGGATTATCATTTAGTGATCTGTGCTGTTTGTTTTGTTGTCCGCCTTTCCCCGCTCGGATAGCTGCTAAGCTCGCCTTTGCACCTCCTGAACCAACCTATTCTTATGTGGCCGATGAATCGGGAACTAAATTTACCCTCAGCCTAAATGAACGCGCAGAATGGCAATTTTCTCAAAGGGAATTGGATAGTTTCGAAGTTTTTTTCACAAGGACTCCTCGCGGTAATCGAATTGCCTGTATGTTCGTTCGGTGTACACCTAATGCCCGATTTACTATTCTTTTCAGTCACGGTAATGCTGTTGATTTAGGTCCTATGAGTAGTTTTTATCTTGGGCTAGGGACCAGGCTCAATTGTAATATATTTAGCTACGATTATTCTGGTTATGGACAGAGTACGGGAAAACCATCGGAAAAAAACTTGTACGCTGATGTGTTTGCTGCATGGCATGCCCTGAGAACACGATATGGCATAAGTCCAGAAAATATTATATTGTACGGACAGAGCATCGGTACTGTACCAACTGTGGATTTAGCATCGAGATACGAAGTCGGAGCTGTAGTGCTGCACTCTCCTCTTATGTCCGGTATGCGTGTGGCCTTTCCTAACACTAAGAGAACTTGGTTTTTCGATGCATTTCCTAGGTAAGTAAATACTATTTATGTTCTTCAAGTTTGCATTTGTTACATAATAACTCTTTACAATTAAAAAATGAAAATATGAATATGTGTTTGCCAGGGTTGGGTTTTTGCCGTCAAAAACTGGTTTTTGACATGACAGTGGTAAAAACCGTCAAAAACCTACTGTTTTCTTTAATTTATGGCATATAGCGGACAATATATTATTTTCACTTAATTGCCTTTATAAATGAATGTTGTAAATGATTGCTATTGATTTTGCAACTATATACATGTATTCTTATAGAAGGATATACATTCATACAGAAATATTGTAATATACTTATTGCAAATAGTGATACTTAACTTTTATCATTATAGCTTGATTTGCAAAGGATTCATAATTTTGCACTTCTTAATTGTTATAAATGAACAAACAAACAAAAAAATTTGGAACTATTAATGAATTCAAGAACTAAAAAGAAGAATTTAAAATTTGGCATTTCTTAAATATTAGAAATAAGCTAAGCAAAACTTTCAAAACTTGTAACTACTAACAAACTCTAAGTCAGGAATGACTTGACATTCTTCAGTAATGTAATATGCCAAACAAAATGATGCTTGGAAATGTTTAAAATTTTGTTTAGTATCCTAATATTTTACTTCCAATAGTATGATTTGATATATTCGTGTTGGGAAAATGCAAAAATATGTTCTTAAATATTTTTCAACAACTTTTTTTCTAATTTTATTGCCCAAAAATGAATTAATTTTAAATAGCAGTTAAACTCAAATTAAAATACAGTTTTATCAAAACTATGGTTTTTTGACAGAGGGTTTTTTGACATGATGGTAAAAACCATGGTATAAACCGGTAAAAACAGTCATGTGTCAAAAACTTGCCAACCCTGGTGTTTGCAGAACAGTACTTCATCAGGGGACAAACTGTCTGTAAACACACAGGAGCCTTTCTGTTAGTGGATTTGACCAAAACTAACAGTTTTGGTTAAATCCACTAACAGAAAGGCTTAAAAACTAACAGAACTGTTAGTTTTGGTTAAATCCACTTACAACAGAAAGGCTCCTCTGTGTTTGCAGGCAGTGTGTCTCCTGATGAAGTACTGTTCTGCAAACACACATTTATTTTTTAATTGTAAAGATTTTATATATGTCTTATTTTATTTGATATAAAACAAAATTTGGTTTCAACTGCCTTGTGTGCTTTTCCAATTTGATTTAATGTTTCAATGTGTTTATTTACCTCTTATGTATCAAAATTGACTTCGTAAATTGAATTGATTTTATGTTTAGATAATAACTCTTGTTAATTCTCACTGACTAAATCAGGGCACTGATGATCTAAAAAGTCCCTTGAAAACTCTTGGAAAGTTTTTAATTTCTAAAAAACATTAGGAAAATCTGTATTGTTGTTTGTAAAGCTTACAATTAATATTTAATTTAATTTTAAATAGTAGAATTTTATTGTCAGGAATAATGTAACACTCTCGTGCAATTATTTCATTAAAATCCTTTCTAACTACGAAAGACAGTTTTCCTAAGATGATAGTTCTGTATCCAGATCTTTTGCCCCAACTGCAATTGCCAGGCGCTCATTGAATTTTAAACTAAAAAATGAAAAAAAAAATTATAGGTTTTCTCGGGGGTGGCTACGGGTTATACCCTTTGAGTTGGTCCTCCTGTTTTTTTTCTTTTTCCTTTTAGTTTCTCACAGGCCACTACCCAGAAGTTGCCAAAACTGCTGCAGATTACTATATGGAAATCTTCCCTTTCCTAATTTAGTGTATATTAAAAAATGAATGATTTGAGAAGTTCGTACACAACTTTTTCTACATTTTGTGGGATAGAATATTTCTGTATTGGTGTTTTTAAATGTATAATGAAAATATATAATACGACATACATCTGAAGCAGAAATTGTGGCTTAAGTTGCTAAACGAATAAAGTCTCTATAGAACATTTTATAGTGAACGAAGAAATATTTTTCATGTCTTTGCTGAACAAATTATATCCAAGTTGCAGTGAATTTTTTTATATGCATACATAATAAATTTTGTTTCATTCTTTAGACATTTATAAAATTTATATTTAAGTATTATAGTTTCCTTTGTAATTTTAGTTTGTAGGTAAAATAAAAATATCTGCCATTTATGAAAAAATTTGGTAAAATCCTAGAACCTTTTGGCGACTTTTTTGAAATCTCGCCAAGTTGACATTGCTTTTTGATTATTAAAAAAACAAAACAATTTAAATTAAATTTTAAACCAGTATGGCACCAAAAAAATACAACATTAATGGTAATAAATGAAATAACGGTTAAAAAATGAGAAAATAGCCAATGATTCTAACAGTTAGAGATCTTAAATGGCGAAAAAATTATCCTTTTACCCCTTCTCTAATGAAATCCAACTTTCTCATAGGTATACATATCAAATATCCAATCAGGTTTACGAATTTTAGTGGGATTGGACGTTCAAAATAATCTCCCTGATATATCTTCCGGAAATCTAGTTTGGCGAAATTAAAAAAAATTGCCTCAAGATGGGCTATTCCAGGATCCACCCAAACTAGCGGGAACTTTTTTGACTTAAGCTGTTGAACATTAGCAATAATTAGGGCTGTAGGTTTGTCGCGGCGCGAATTTCCATGAAATTGTCATCTTTTTTCCTAAAATCCGCGAATTTCTCTATGTCTTGACTTGTGCAAAAATTGTTTAAAATTTGATTTTTTTTTTCATTTTTTATTTATTATTTTTATTAAACAGAATTTTTTATTTTCCTGAACCTTAAATTGAACATGTAAAATTGATTAGATATTTAGGGGAGTGAATCAATAGCAAAATGACATGAAAATAGTTCAGAGATAAGAGATAATCATAATCTTGTCAACAAGGTGGTCTTTCTACACTTAGGGAGGGTAATTACCTTCCTGAAGTCAGTAAGAGTACAAAAGAAATTGGAATCACAAAAGAAGGAAAATGTTATAAATCAAATCTTTGACAGAAAAATTGTTATACATGCTATTGCTCTGGGCAATGAAATTTCTACTGCCTTTCTACATATCCAGTTAATTTTTCCTAGGCGGCTTCTTGTGATTTCTTAAATATGGATCAGCTTCTTGGATGAACTAGTAGTTAGTAGGGACTTGTAACTAGTAGTTTGAATGTAGAATGTTTGAGTTTTCACAGCAGTTACTTCTTACAAAGCAACGGTCAAGGAATTGCGCGTTGGTGAAGGAAAATTGATCGAGTTTTGGAAATCAAAGACCGAACGCTCCAAAATTGGCAAAAGTGGAAATTCTGAAGTTTGTCGGTGCCTAAAAACAGCATTGGCGCAGAAAGATCGTTTTCTAAGTATTAAAATGTATTAAGTGATGAAAGACGAAGGATAAATGAGAATAATCTGACAATGTACAATACTTTGTACCAAAACTCTGTTCATTTAAATAAAAATATTAATATTGCTTGAAATTCAACAAAATACTTTTGTTGTGTATTTTTAAGCTTTCTTTATTATTTGTGCAATTTCTGTCTTTTGCATCATTTATATAATCTTTTTATGTTTAGAATTTGTGTAATTTTCAAAATTTCCCGCGAATTTGGGGTCTTTTTTCCCGAGACAAACTTGCAGCCCTAGCAATAATCAAAAGTCTTATGCTGCTATCATAAATCTTCTCTAAGAAGAAACATTTTTAAATGCATATAAAATTAAAATAGTCTATTACCTCACTTTAGTAGCTTAGCTATTCATTAATTTAGCATGATACTGCCCAGTTGTAGCCAAAACTTGGTGATTGTTTTGGAGTAGGTACTACTAGGGAATTCTTTCTTTACTTTTTTAGTAAAAGTATAGGTAAAAGTATTATATTGTACAAGTTTGTGTATGTGAAGTTTAGTTTAAAAATTGTATGCAAATTACTGTTTTTTTTTATAACTTTGCAGGTGTTTAACTAATTAGTTAACTAATATTTTACTAAGTAGTTAATTTAAGAAAATTTTTGATAAAATGTGAATCTGGAAATTTTAGCACAATTTTAAAAAAAATCACAAACTTTATCAAAAAATCGCCAAGACACTCTTTTTAGTGCTCTTTTAGGGGTTAATTTAGTATGGATTTTATTAATAAGGGTGAGGGTTTTGAAGTGTGTTAATATTAATATATTTTTGCTTTATTTTGGAAACCTAACAACTATAAACAAATTTTAGCAGTGTAACATAATTTCTTGGTTTTTGTAATATTTAAAAAAAAAATGTTTAAATTTGACTCAGTTCTTAAAAAAATGTATCAAAATAAATTATTTTATTCATAATGTTAATGCGCACAGAATTTAAATTTCTGTACTGGAAAAAAATAATAAAGTGAGCCTTAAATCTAAAAGACCTAAATTTGAAAAAATAAATATATTGTTTCATCCCTTTTATCAGTTTAAAACAAATTTTCTTTCAGTTAAAATTCTTAGGAATTATTATAAAGCAGAACTTATGTGTTATTTAATATAAAAGTGCTTACCAAAATTTAACTTTTATGTATGTTTTTAACATACTGTTAAACAAAATAAATGTATCTTTTGCTATTCTAAGTTCAAAATAAAAATATAATATATTTTATACCCAAGCAGAGTAAATATCATCATGATATCAACCAGTTCAAATTATTTTTGTGACCTTAACAGTTTGTTGACCTACAATTTTGCACAAAGACTACAGATGAGTTAACCCATGAACAATGCATTATTTCAGTCAAAATTAGCAGGTATGCTTTAATGTTTAAAAATTATGTGCAAAATATTCATATTAATACAATTTACATAAACATTTTTAAAAGCAGAATAATTTCACTATAATCTCCATTCAACCTGTAACCAAATTATTAATATATATTTAATTGTAATATGCATATTTTAATATATATATTTAAGGGCACAAATTTTTTTTGTGGAGATTTTCCTACCAGTTTTGCCAACTAGAATTGCAAGGGTGTCAAAAGGCCTAACTTGCCAAAAAAAATTTATTTTAAAAATATATAGTTAGGGGCTCGCCTGAAGTGACTATATGTTTTCAAATTGCTGCTTTTTTTTATTTATTATTTATTTAGCTTTATGCATCCCACTACCCAGAAGTTGCCAAAATTCTGGGATTATTTTGGCTCTTATACCAAATATGGGAGTCTTTCCTTTTATTTTATCAGAAAATCTCTATCTCACATAGCAAAGGAAATTATCTAGACTCACAACCTGTTAGAATACTTAAGTTACAGAAAACTCTTTTTGTTGTTGTTGACGACGTATGCCTGTTTAGGCAGAGAGGTGCGATTGTTCTTGTTTTCCAGTGGCGCCATCTATGGTCAAGAATTTGACTTCTGCCACACACATTTGTTTTAGACTCACAACCTGTTAGAATGTTTAAGTTACAGAAAACTCCTGTTGTTGTTGACGTATGCCTGTTTAGGCAGAGGAGTGCAATTGTTCTTGTTTTCCAGTGGCGCCATCTATGGTCAAGAATTTGATTTCTGCCACACACATTCGTCGCACCCGTTTATAGGGCAAATCCATTCATACATCCATTCCTTCTTTCATCCACAGATCGTAATTTTGACTTGAATCAGAGAACAATAGATCTCCAATCCAGTACCCCCAGAGGTTTTGATTTGTTATGGGAGCATGGAGGACTTTGCGACTCGACAGATTTAATGTCATCAGTCACCATTTACTACACGGGAAATCTTCGGTCGACGGGGTTCGAACTCTCGGACATGGGCCCAGAGCCCTACCAACCAGCCTAACCTGACCTAGAAAACTCTTTTGAATTGTAAAATTACGTAAATTTAAACTCAAATAACAATAATAAAACGTCCTAGAATATTAAGCCTGTTCGCACATTGCCTCACAAAGATAACATAAGCAGAGAGATACGCCGGAAGTTTACTACCGAAAAAGGGGTTACTCAAAGGCATGTATCGTATAGAAATTTGCTCGTTGTTATAAATAATATCCTTTTAAAAAAAATATTATTTTAAGAACTTTCTTGAAATCAATAGCAAGAACTGCTGAAAAATCTATCGAAAAAAAACTATGTGATCATTGCGTCAAAAAGTAAATACTTTTATGCGTTATTCGAATTTCTCAGATTATATTTAAATATATTGAGAATATATAGAAAATAAGTATGTGAAATTTATCAGAATTTGTAAAAACCATACATAAAATAAGAACAATAACTGTCAAAAACAATAGAAACACCACATGAGTTTATGATGTTAGCGGCATAAATTGAGCGTGTCAAAAAGTGTTTAGGTATTTAAATCCATGATATGGATTTCATGTGTCGAAATAATATCAAATGAGAAAAACTACATAAAATTCGGTAGCAATAACTGCCAAAAAGGTGGAATCACCACACTGGAGGTAAATTAATCAAATATGGGTGTGGTAATAATGTCTGTATTTTTTAAAAAAATATCATGAGAAAATCATCAATAGTAATGATGGAGCAATCGAAGACATTGGAATGTTAAAAAAACCAAATGAAAATTCGAAGCAATAATTGCCAAAAAAATTTATCAAAACAACTGCATAAATTTAGGATAGAATCGACAGGAGCAAGTAAAGACTCAAATGCTTGATTTAAAATTTTTGTGTACTTGTGTACAATGTTGCAATGTTACAATGTTGTGTACAATTTTTGTGTACAATGTTATATTAAAAATATTGAATAGATTTTATTTCAACCAAATAATAAAGAAAGGACATATCGCAATAATTTTTTAATTCTTTTACCAAAAATCTGAATTTGTAACAAAATCTCCACTCTGACATATTTTATTTAAGTAAAATAAAATGTTTTAATGAAATCATTTTGGAAACACATTAAATTTTTTTTAATTTTTGCGATTTTGGAATTACTTTTTGTAATATCAATTTGAAATTCTAGATAAAACCTGTTATAGATTTTTTTATTCTCAAGAGAAAATAAAAAAAATCGTGTGTTCTGTTTTGCCCTCTGACATGCGAGAAAAGCATCTTTTGAAATTAATTCTGCTGATAAGAAAACCTAACTTTTTTGCCTCCCAAATGAAAAATCGTTCTGCAAGAACTCTGTAATGTCCTGGGACAATGTCGCCTCCACTCTACCACTGAGACTGTTTGAATGCTCTAGCTATAAACAAATTTATCTTCAAAAATAAAAATAGTTTTACTGGGTTGAAGCATGTTTATAACTTGAAAAATAGATATGTTCCCATAACAATTATATCTTTTTACTTGTAATGTCTTATTTTTATTTAAATTAAATTTTCTTTATTAGGTGAGACTGGTTTTAAATATCTGATTTGACAAATTATCAATCCCAAATTTATATAACTGTAATATTTCTTTCTTAGGTAATATTATTTTTTTATTTTGTAGAAATTTTTTATGTTTGAAAATTTTGGATTATCTTTTAGATTAATGCATTTTGAAAAGAAGAAATATTTTCTATCTTGTAGAAAAATAAAATATTTCTATTTTGAAGGATTCATAGGTAAAATAAAGTACCATTTTAATTATATTTAAATTGTGTTTTACAAACGTTTTTTTTTTTTTGTATCCTCTTGGTTTTAGAAAATTAAAAATGGAAAAAAATCTTAGAAATTTAGCATTAGTTTCTAATTAGAAGCATAAAGTAATAATTATAGTCAATGGCTGATAGTTGACTATTGTAGTTCTTTTACAAAATAACATTTTATTAAATTTTTTATTCTTATCAAGGGTTTGTAATTAATATCTTAAAATGATTCCATATATGATATATTTTAAAATTTTTTACCTTTATTTTGCAGTATAGACAAAGTACCTAAAGTAACTTCACCTGTCTTAGTGATTCATGGCACAGAAGATGAAGTGATAGATTTCTCACATGGGTTAGCTATCTATGAAAACTGTCCTCGAGCTGTGGAACCACTTTGGGTTGAAGGAGCCGGTCACAATGATGTAGAGCTATATGGTCAATACATTGAGCGACTAACACAGTTTGTATCTATGGAATTGGTCAATTGACCAATCCATATTACAGATCTATAGTTAAAGAGATAATTTGTGATTTTTTTTTAAAAAATTATTAAAGGATGCCAAGTGCTAAATGTTCTTTTGTATCAATGTAGTATTTTGATTTATGTGTTGAACTATGGTTTTGATGTCTGGTAAATTATTTTCATGGAAAGAAATTGGATGTGTTTTATATATGAGTCTTCTGATCCTAAATTTTGTTTTTCTGTCATTTTGGTGGAAAATAAAATCAATGGTCTTTAAATAATGAAACTTTCTTGTTTTTTTGTTAGAAACAATCTGTCATGCCATTTCATTCAAGTTTATAAATAATTTTTCATCTAAGTGTGCCTAAATGTCAGCTGATTGATTTATCGAACTAACTGATTTGTTAAAATCTAAATATTTCTATTCTAACTATTTTGGGAAAAGTTAAGTATATGTAAATAATTAAAAAAATTTCTATTGTTTTATTTTTCGAAATTAACAACACAAAAAAAGACTTAAAATTTATATGCATTATTCCTTTGTGAAAAATGTGGGGGAGAACTAAAACTTTTATTAAAAGAACACATTTTTAAACTGAAATCCTTGATTCCAAACTTATCTTTTGGAAGCTTAGTTTTTTTCCCCTTTTTTTTCTAAATGTTAGCTGCTAGTGAAATCTTCCTCTAAATTTTCTCGCAACATATTTATATTTTTTTCTCTCTATCTAGGTCTTTATTTGTGTTTTTAGTTATTATATAATGAAGACTATTGTTTTTATTTTCTTTATAGAACTTTTAATTTGAATTAGATTTTTCATGTAATGCTGTTAGTCTTTTTGTCACAATTGTTTCCTTTGGGAACAACAAGAAATGAACTGTGATTTATCATACTTCATCGATTCTCCTGTAATTTTACATTTATTCCTGAAGTTTAAATTTGTTTTGTATTTGACATAGATAAGAGATCATCTCATTAGGTTGTATAAATAATTCCATATAAATCTCTTTAATAGGTTTACCATTATTCTGAAATTTTTAAGCTGATTTTTAATTTCATCCAGAAGTGTGATATTAGTTTTCATTCCAATATAATCAAATTAAAAAATCAATTGTTATTGATCAAACATCTCTAAACTGCTAGTGAAATAAATTTTTATATTGCGTTAAAATTTTCGAAAATTAATGTATCCTTTTTAAAAATATTTGTTTTTTAACCACATATTTATAAAAGAATATCTGTTGGTTACTTCAAAATCTCCGTCATTGAATTGTAAAATAGCCTATTGACTAAGTGTTCAATTTTTTTATAAGTAGAAAAGCAATATCTTATGAACTTAATGCTCTTGCAACTTCAAATCCATGCCATTTTTAACATGTACTGTAATTTTACAAAGTTAATTTTTGGTGTCTTTGTAAATGATGTCGAAATATTTCCCCAATAACATACTAGTTCTTATGATTAAATTTAAATGCTCTTATTATGATTTTTTTTCCTTAGTGAAAAAAAAGGGAACAAAGTAATCAGTTTAATATGCACATTTAATTTGATTTTTTACATAAGTGATTTGAGTTCATTATTATTAATTAACAAGTTCTAAATTATATTAACTTATAGCCTGCTCATTTTATTATTATTATTTTAAAAGCTTACATTGAGCCTAATGGAGTGTAAAATCAGCGATAAAAAGCATAAATCCACTCGCCTGATGTTGGTTGTCTTGTTGAAAAGTCATAATCAACTTATAATTTATTAGAAATTGATTATCTTGTTGTAATATTTTTGAAACATGCTGTAATAATTTTCATAGCATTTTATATGTAGCAGAAATGAAGGGGTGAAAACTGATTAGTGTTCTATTTGTTTTTTTTCTTTCGGTTTTAGACCACCACCACACTCACAAATTACTAGCATTGTAAAACTAAGTACTTTTCATAGTGTGGAAGACTACATGTATTTAAAGAAGGTCTCTCCCTATTAAGATAAATTGAAGAAAATTTAATCATCATTGCTTTAAATATAGCTTAGTTAAAAACAATATAAAGATTTAAAAAAAAAATTTGTCACCTAACATTCTGCAGAACTGTATGGTTTTGGATATTGCTGGAGGCTCTTTTAAAAATAGTTTTGCAAAGTTGTTCTCCAAATTGTTGGTACTTCTCTGAAATTAAAGTAATAGTGATAAGATTTTTGCATTCTTTCAATGGTTGCTGTGTTTAACATCTTTAAAATAGTCTTTTTACTTACAACTTTGCTTAATATTAATATCTATCAATAATATTAATATTGTTTAATGTTATTCAAGTACCTTCAATGTGCATTCGGTGTTTATCAAGAGACAATTATGAAGGAAAGAGAGAGAAAAAAAATTAAAATTTGAAATTAATCATAAAATTTAATTATTTTTCTTTTTCCTTCTTAATTGTCTCTTGATAAACACATAATGCACATTGAAGGTCCTTGATTTAAATGTATTGTGCTAATTTTCAGTCTATACTTTAACCCTTTCAAGCTGACTGCCACATATATGTGCTGTTTAAAATGCTCTTGTACTTCCTGGCTGACACACCAGTGTGCCAGGGGGCTTTTTTGTTTGTTATTTGAGATAGAGTTCTGGAGCGTTTCAAAAATTATAATTTTAGGAACTAGAGGACATTGCATCTTCATAGAATTTGAAATACAAGTAGATTTGATCAATTCAAAATTAGAAAAATATTACTCACATACACATGGTTTTTGATAACATATACATGAGGGGAAAGGAATGTTTCTGAATCTCATGCTTTTTGACGGCTCTTTAAAATAATCATGTGGTACAACTCTGATTCAAGTTAGAATAATTGAAAAATATAACATTAAAAAGTCTCTTACTTTATTTTTTTCCCATTCTTTTATTAAACCACAAATATAACTAATCAAATCTGCATATGTCGCAATGTAGTGTTTGTAGTTGCTAACACCTTAATTAGTTTAAAATTTTTCCTCGTCTAGCTGTTTGCACATGCAGAAGTACTTTGATTTCAATTTTAACTATTTTCAAGTGATGTCTGTGATATTTCCCAAGTTGTTTAGTGTTTGAAATTTTGTAATTTAAAATCTGTCCAGCAGTTATTAAATCACACAAACTCCCTTAAGTTCGAGACATTTCAGCATAGAAGGGATGATTTGGTTGCTGTTTTCACCAAGAAAATTTTAAAACTCTATTGAAATAGACATATTTTTAGAATTCAAACACAAATTTTTTTTTTTATTTTTAAAATTGTAATGCTAGAAGGGGGCTGAAGCCTTCCCTGTTCGTTGGTCCCTGATACTATTCCAAAAGAATATCCCGATTCTTCTGAAAAATTTTGTTATAATAGTTTCAAAGTCAATAATGTTAAATATCATTTAAATGGTAAATAAATACTGTAAAATTTATTTAAAGATTTAATATAGAAAGAAAAAACTTAAGTAAATAAAGTATGTGAATAAAAAATATGTAATTTATCTACTTTACAGTAGTCTTTCTTATCATTGAAGAATGCGTACATATTTTAGTAACTTCATGGATTTAAGGCTTAACAGCAAAAACCCTCTGGCCCTGCACAGTTGCTCATAAAAGAAACTGCGGCCCTCAGCAATAGGAGTGTGTTTGCAACTACTGTCACGAAAGGGTTAAAGCATATTTATAAAACAAAACTGAAAAACTAATTCTAAACTGTGTTAAGTTTTAGTTGTTGAATCTAATAGAAGTTTCCTTTTGTGACCTATCATTTTAAAACTCTAAACTGTGTAGAATTATTAATTTCTTGATATAGAAATGATCTTTGATTGCACTGTAAACAAGAACTTGCAACGGAATGTTGACAGAGATGACAACTGCTCTGGACACGCCAAAATAATTTAAAAAAAGCGGTGAATAACTACAAACTTAATTTTGCAAATATTTGACTATTTTTGCTTGCTTTTTAAAAGGTATAGCATGACATAACTGCTATAAAGTGATGAATTATATAAGCCTACGAATTATTTAGAAATAGTGGTGGATGGATTAATTTAGTATCTATTAATTAAATTTAGTATCTATTAAATTTAATTTATTAAACCAAGAATCACAATTGATAAACTACCACTTTAAAATATTTATTTGCTGTCCATAGCAAGTTGGCATCTCTGTGTTGAAGACGTCTGAAGCACGTCAATTATTGTTTTGACGTAAGAAACAAATGACGTCTTCGTATGTCAAGGGGTTAATCTTGTTATGTATTATTTCTTCTCTAGAAGAGAATAGAAACCAAATTTATTTTTTGATTTTGGCAAAAAGTTAGCAATTTTAAAGCATCTTATTAAATTTGAATGAGTGTTATATTTGATTTCTCAATATTAGATGGTTTTGGAAACTAATGATCTCTTGTGGTCCATAATGCATATTTAGTAAATAATGTCGACGCGCCATTTGCAACTGTTTTTATATTAAAATTTTTAATAGTAATATTTCCTCATGGTGTATTTTTTGGAAAAATTTGTTATGTAATCTCAGTAAATATATCATACTATTGGAATAATTTAGTTCTACACAATTTTATCTCATTCTCAACTTGTAACTATGAATGCCATTGAAAATTAAGTTTGTCATATATGTATTATAATTTTATATTTTCATGAATTAATATATTATTATGAATATTTTTATGAATAATAATATGTTTTTATGAATTATAAATTTATCATAATTGTTTCTCATTATAAATGTCTTACTATGCATCATAATCGAATTTCATTACCTAAATAGAGTTACGGTAGAACTCTAATTACTCAGATTAATTCCTACTAGACCTGTTCTACATAATTGACTGAAATGATTGTTATTTTGTATATTTTAATGACTAAACATAAGCATTGAATTTTTACATTCTTAGGTCTGTTAAAAAATCTGTTCTGTCTGTTAAAAAAAAACTAATGCAAATTTTCTCAAGTAACATGTCAGTTAATCATTATTTAAAAGTTTTCTTTAAAATTTCACTCTCCTCTTATTAAATGAATTAAATAACAGATGTAAGCCACTGTAAATTTTGTTTTACAGTACATTTTAAGAATTAAATTTTAAAGTGAAAAATATTTTATCTTTTTCCTTGCACAAATATCTTTGTAGCTTTTTACAGCAACACAAAGGCTTAAACATTGTAGTTAGGCATTTATAAAATCAGCACACTCTTCCAAGACTTAATAAGCACTTGCTGTTAACACTTAGTATTATAATAGACAGTTGATCGATTAAAAATTTTCTTTTTGAGATTAATGTAATTATATTTATATCACCAAGAAGCCATAGCAGCTAAGTCTGTTTTTGATCCGTGCAACTATTTTAATCAGCTTAGTAACTAAGTGGGTCTGCTTTCTTGTTTACTTCCTGCCAGGTATAATTATATTTATTAATTATAATAATAAATTACAATTAAGTATGATAATGATAGGTGTGATAAAAAGATTTTAACCATCATTTGCTTGTTATTGGGCCTAATAAGTATAAGTGCCATGCTGATTGAATGGAGACATTGGTTCGTTAAGGGTCAATAATGACTTTGTTATTAACTGGTATTTACTCATTGATAAAAGATTATTTCCTGAAGCAAGGTGTAAGGCAGAAAATTTTTTATTCGAATATTCTTACTTTATTGTTATATACTTTGCTTCTTGTTTGATGGGTTTTAGTTCTGAATGGCTGATAGGTTGAATGAAAAGTATTCCGAAATCTGCTAAACATCTATTGTGTTAAAATATGTTTAATTTATTACTGCCAAAGTCATAATTTCCTATTAATATTGTGAAATTAACAAACGAATTTAAGGAAAAAAAAGAGTAATTCTAAGATTTTGGTATGTAATGGAATTATGAAAATGTAAATTAAGATGTAATTCAAAAAAAGATTCTTGTAATTAAATGGCTTGGAGCAATGTAGTGATAGGCCACACTTTTCTCCAAAACTTCAAATCGTTCCTTAGTATTGCTTCCAAATAGGTACTTTAAAAAATTAAATTCCTTTAACATAGCAGCACAATACATAAATATTTTGTTGTTTTTATGGAAATTGTGTTTTCAACCAAGAAGGACCTCATTAATTTAAAATTGTGGCTTATCATTATTTCTTCATGCCTCTTTCGTACATTTTCTAAAGTATTTTGCTAAATATAAATTTACTAATTGATGTTAACTGAACAAACTTAAGTTTTATTCTCCAGTAACCAGGTTTCATGTAATCTGCTTGTTACAAGAAAAGAAAACTTTTTAAGGCAATTAAAAGAATAAAAACTGTTAAATTAAACTGTTCTCTTCTCCTGTAACTGAAGCTGGATGTTCTATAAATATATTGTATATGCGTTTAAGTAATGTTTTACATATACTTCCATTTATAAAACTTAAAAGAAAGAATCATTTAAAAATAACAGAAAATTATTCAATAGAGATTGATGCATTTTTAAAACTGATCTTTAAAAAGAATGAAATTATTTAAGAAAAGAAATGGATACTGATGAATTCAACTTTCTGGGTTTCATTTTAACTTATTTTCTCAGTGAGTTATTTATTTTTTAAATATAGATATCTAGGGGATTGTTTTAAAATGCCATTTTCAAGTGAATTAGTTTTCAAGAAATAGGCAACGGAATAGAAATGACCATGTTCAGTATCAAAATTTACTCAAATAATTTAGTTGCTTTCAGGATTCCTATCAATTGATTTTTTTTACTAGTCTATTTGAAACAAATATATTTATACAGTTTTATTTTATTTATTCATTCAAAGTTTTGGTGTTAGTTTATATTTCTTTAGAAATTTAAATAAATTTTTTATAAACTGCCATTTTGAAAGCTAAATGACAGTATTTATGTAAATTTGTGACACATTGTACATTTTTAATAAAATTTTTGATAATATTTGCATTGAAGTCTTGTATTTATTATTTTCTATTCCCAAAGTATGTATACATCTTTAAAATTCTCTGTTGCTCTTATTGCTGTGTAATATTTATTAATAAGAGGTGAAAAAATTCTTCTTTACTTTTCTAAAAATTTAACTCTTTGTTTAGATTTGCAAGTAAATCAGATTTTATTTTATTGTTTTAATTGGAAGGTTTATTTTGTCTTTTCTTTGTTCGGTAAGATCCATGTAATTAAAAACCAGTTTTTATTAAGTGCTTTATTTTGAAATGAAAGCTTTGTAATTATGTTACAATTCCTAAATTGGATATTGCTTTATTTAATTTCCTTAGTATTTGAATTTTCTTTTTTTCATCTTTAGAATTTATTATAGACCATGATCACTTTTACGCGTTTTTTACAAATTCTACTAATTACTAAGTTTTCAAATATATTACTTGCACTCAATGTACAACATGTTCTGTAATGGCTGCTCTTTAAAAAAATTTTTAGAATCCTTGCCTAAAGTATAGTATGAAAAGTGTACATTTATAAATTAATATTTAAACTAATGAAATATAAACGAATCACTGCGGAAGTTGGCTGCACTGAAAACGTCGAAACTTGTTCGATTGCCAGAGGAAATAAGAGTTGAGAAGTTTTATGTCATTGCAAAATCAGCATTTTGTAATGAGGATAACTGTTTGTATGCAGTCGATTGAATTTATAATAAGAATTTTCACTCTCTTGAAAGACGAGAAAAAGTAAAGTTTTTACTGGTGTTATTTCACGAGGCTGGATGTGAAGCATTTCAATGGCGTTTCGATAAAGGGGAATTAACGAAAAATTTTACATATTCAATGGCGTCTATTTTTTTTCACTCTCTAAAATAGCCATTTTATTTCTGATATTTTTTTAAACGTACTCTTAATAACGCTCTTCCAAGGTTGCCATATCTGATCCGTCAACTGAGGTTACAGTGCCAATTTTTCAAATAAAAATTTTCAACCCTAACAGTACTTAACTCATTCGTTGTTCTGCTATAAGAATGCCTGTTATTGTAATGTTAGGAGTTTTTCCATCTACTAATAGTTTACGAGTAGAAAACTAACCCATTTGTTAAGTTATTGTGAATTAACATTCAGAGTATTTTTTATCAACATTGATTCATGAACCACCAGGACAGCCGGTAAGTTTTTTATATTTCTATTTATGTTTCATAAACATAATAATATTCTTCATTATTATCACATTATTTTACATTAACATAATTATAATCTATTTGTGTTGCATTGTGTTACATAAGCAAGTGGAAGGATAAGATTGTGAAATTTTTTCTATCTTAATTATGACGTTGGTTTGTCGGGCAATGTGACCCCGTCCAGGGCCTGATTATCGCCTAGGCCCAATAGGCATGGGCCTAGGGCCCACAATTTCTGAGGGGCCTCAAAAAATTAGTAAAAAGTCTAATGAAAGGTGGGCTAGCTTTGTGTTTTAAGTATTAAATAAAAAAACAGTGACTTTTTGCAAAAATCACTGATTTTAATTGTTTGTGACCACCAAACAATTTTTTATTTTTTGCTTTAATTTAATATATGTAAACTTTATTTTAGAAATATAATCTTCAATTGCCTGTTTTCAAAATTTCTTAGAATGTTTCTCTTGAATCATGCAGTTCAATAGATTCTTTTTCATTGTTAGGACTACTCTTCCGTAATTTAATTTCAAAATATCTTGTAAGGGACCCGAAAAATTTGGTAGGCCTTGGTCCCTGACCCCGTCATCTTTGATAAGAATAGGGGCCGTTCAAAAAGTACGTACATCCCGAGGGGGGGGATTTTGCTATTTTGTACGATGGGGAGGNCCCACAATTTCTGAGGGGCCTCAAAAATTAGTAAAAAGTCTAATGAAAGGTGGGCTAGCTTTGTGTTGGTTTAAGTATTAAATAAAAAAAACAGTGTTACAACAAGCAGTAATAAAAATCGGTGACTTTTAGCAAAAATCACTGCTTTTAATTGTCTGTGACCACCAAACTATTTTTATTTTGATGTAACATTGTTTTGTTGTTTTATATTTTGCTTTAATTTATAGATACGTAAACTTTATTTTAGAAATATAATTTTCAATTGTCTGTTTTCAAAATTTCTTAGAATGTATCTCTTGAATCATGCAGTTCAATAGATTCTTTTTCATTGTTAGGACTACTCTTCCGTAATTTAATTTCAAAATATCTTGTAAGGGACCCGAAAAATTTGGTGGGCCTGAATTTGTCTTCATCGATTCCTGACCCCGTCATCTTTAATATTAGGAATAGGTGCCGTTCAAAAAGTACGTACATCCCGAAGGGGGGATTTGCTATTTTGTACGATGGGGCGGGGGGGGGGGTATTATACAAAGTACGTACATTATGAGCATACACCAAAGATAAAGTTGGCTGATATTGTTTAAATGATTTTTATGAAAAAGGGGTGTAGACTAATAAGATGTACGTACTCTAAGGGGGGAGTAAGACCTTATGTACGGTAACGTACGAAGGAGGGGAGGGGGTTAAATTTTGTGTACGTACTTTTTGAACGGCCCCATACTCACTATACTATAAAGCTACTCTGTTCACCTCTTTCTGTCACGAATTGTCATAACGATTAATATGCCATATTGACTCTCGTAGCGAGAAGGATGCTATCATTTCTACAGATACACTACCAGTTCTCCGGAGAAAGAACGATTCAATTTTTGAACTTAGAAGTTTTTTTTCTTTAAGAAATAACTTTTTTTCTAATTCCAACCCATGTATTGACATTTCATCGCTTGGATATCAAAAATGCAGCCACTCTTTCAAGGGATAACGTATTAGGTGGCCAAGGGTACGTTCACAGTAAAAGACTGATAGTACAGAACGAGTACGAAGAAGTAAAGAACATTCATGCGTCTAACCGGAATTCGAGCCCGAAAGCTTTCAGACATGAGGTCAGCTCCCTGACCACTATATAGGCAGGTCTGCTAGTAATAAAACTGGAGCATTTCCCGCCATAACTTTTAAACGATAGTTACTCGAAAATTTCGTATCGGGGACATTGGAAAGTCGTTCATTTTTGCTCAGAAAGTGGACATGATTTTCAGACCTTCGTGGCCAAGGAAACGAAGAAGCAAATTCCTTTTAAAAGAACATTTCCAAAGATTTTTTTCATACAGCGTGTCATTTTACGTGCTAAACACATATGTTTTCTTTTTTCGTTCTTACTAATAACAATTATCTAAGCTATTACAACGGGGATCTAACAATTAATATAATTCTTAAAAATAATTAGTAATTAATTTACTTGAACTGTAACTCAAGTATACTTTTGCTTAGGTTGCCCTCAGCAAAGTAGTTGAGTTAAGAGGCAATTTTAAATCAAAAACTTCAAGTGGGCAAAGGTACTCCGGTTTTTTGGGTAACTTTGCCCTTTTATTTTTTTATAAAATTTTTTGCTGACAGAAAATAATAAAAATATTTTTAACAATTATAGATCAACTCTAAAGCCTCGAAATAAATTTCCTTTCTTCAACTGACTGATAGAGAAATACAGATTTTCATTACAAGTTTAAAATTGTAATGTAATTATATGTATATAAATATAATTATATAAGTTCAAAATGTAAAGAAAACATGGAAAAAAATACAGAACATTTTTGATCTTATTTTATGAGTTCTATTTATTTGCAGCTAATGCGCAGTAAATAAAACTTATTGTTTTTCTTAATTTTCTTCGTGTTTTTTTTTTTTTTTTTTTTTTTTTTTTTTTTTTTTTTTTTTTTTTGTATTTAGTATTTATTATGCTATATATACATACATATATATAATATCATATATTGATTTAAATGTCACTATACGTTACTCCATTTTTCGATATATATATATATATAATCTTCAGCTAATGATAGTTTTAACTTTATTAATAGCTAATATTAATTTGATTTTCAAAAATTTATTCATCATTTTATTTAATAATCGGTTGATGTAAAATTGTAAAAATTAGTTTTTATTCTCCTTTATTGGCTAAAGGAAAATATGCATATAAATAAATCACTATAAAATGACAAGAATTTGATTTCATAAAAATGCTTCAATTTATAATGCAGCTGGATATAATTCATCTAATTTTGGAGGCTTAACTCTTGGTGAAAGATTTTGAAGTAAAAAAAATATGTGCTAAAAATTCTCATAATGATGTACAAAGATGGCTCCTTCACGCTTGTTTAATTCTTCACAAGAAGCTTGAACACTTCTTGTCATCAGAGGTGGCCCACAGCTAAAAACAGCTATTTTGTTAACCTGAAATACAGTAATTAATGCGTAAAAATTAAGGTGATGTCTGAAACAAAATTAGGAGTATCATTATATCAGTATTTTTAGAATAAATTAGCTAATTAAAAAAATATTTCAGTTATACCGTTTTACTTTTCATTGTTCTCTATAAAAAATATATATGGCTTTGTGTAATTTTTGCTTAATTGTAATGCAGTACAACTCTACTGGATTTACCAGTAGACTACTGGATTTTGTTAGTTTCTACTGGCTTAATAATAATTCTCCTGATTTTTGTACATTTTAAAAAATTCCCTAAAATTCAGTAATTTTCTTTAAAAAATCCCTATTGAAATAGAATTTTTGTAGATTATTGCTTGAATATTTAAATAAGTATTACTAATGTATAATGAAGCGAACCTCATTTATAGAAATCAATACAGAACTTTTTTTGGTTCTAAAATGTTCAGTTTGTTTTTATTCAGAACTCTCTTTTTAAATGAATTAAAATTTTTTTTTAATTGTCTTTGATGAATTAAATGCCTATTAATATTCAAAATTATGAATAAACATAATACATAACATTTCAAGTATGTTTTATGTCCATCATAACTGGAAATTAGTGCAGTTTTTCTATTTTAATGACTATGAAAATCCCTGAATTTCCCTATGTGTAAAATATTTAGAGCATCATGCAGCAACTACCATGAAATTTATATTATTTTGTAAAATCTGCTGAATTTTTTCTTATCCATGTTGGCAGCTATCATTTTGGAAAGAAACTTCTGTAAGAAAACTAATTTTAAAAAATTATCAGATCACTGATGTTTAAAACAATTTTGAGGTAACTGCTTTTACAAATTCAAATTATGATTGTTTATAAGAGCGAAACACTTTAAAAAAAATATTATTGGACCTTTTTTTAAAGTGGTTGAACTTTTAGTTTTAGCCGGATCAAAGCAAAGTTTTCACCTGATATTATGCATATTTTACTAATTATGTACTTTCCTAATGTGGAATAATTAATCCAAATTTCAAAAGCTCGCCAGCACGGCTCGATATGCGTGTTTACGAAAATGAATTGGGATATAAAGCGCCTTTTCAAATTTTTTTATCCTAATTTAACAACAGAATATGGAATTACGTGCTTGCTTTTCCTTACATATTTAAACACTAAGCATAGTTATTATGGTGCAAGGTATATTACCGATGTAACGTTTCAGGTAATGTTTTCATATGAGGAACTCTGAGCGATAAAGCGATTCTAAATCTGAAAATTCCTACAACGTAAATTTACTATCATTGTTATGAATGTATAGTACGGCTTTGAGGAGAACTCCTCCGGACTGAAAATCTGGGGCTGTCTGCTGCTATGGTAACAAGCGAGAGTACATTACTAATGGGTGTGAAATGGAGGAAAGAAGGTGTCGATTGGTTTACTCACGATGACCTACGCCAAGATTAAGAATTCACCTCACACCCCTATTCGAAGTGACCTTTCCTCGTAACCATAGTACCCGCCACGACGTGAGACGGGTGCCTGGAGGAGTTCTGAAAGCCGCACTCTACCTTGCGAAAGCGACTGTTGACTTTGTTTTTTTTAAAAAAAGAAATGTATTTTAATAAAAGGTACAGAGTCATTTATGCAAAATGGACGAAAAAAATTACGAATTTATTTGGATTCATTTGTTTGTTCTTTTAAAAATAATAATTCGTTGGAGAAACGTGAAAAACGGAATTAAATGTTATGTTCATTTTCTTATGACACGCATTTCTAGCTGTGTTCATTTTGTAAACACGCATTTTCAGTTGTGCCTTCTACTTTTTATTTATTTTTTAATATACTGTTTGGAGCAATACAATGATAGGCCACATCTTCAAATGTTTAAAGAGAGTTTCAGATTTTTTTTTCCTAAAAAAAAAGCTGTCTGTAAAAAGGCAGTATGATGTTTTTGCTGTACTGTTAATCAGGGAAAATTTCGGAAATTTATAAAGTTTCTAGCACAAGAATATATTAAGGAGCAATTTGAAGTTAGACGTTACCACTCTTACAAAAATGTGACTTATCGCTATATTGTTACAAGCATTTCATATCTGTTAAAAGCTTACTTCAGCATGCTCCGCTCTCAATGAATTAAAAAAAACTTGAAAGTCTGGACGGCCGAAATGAGTTTTTGATTGTAGACCTGTAAATAAACTTCTACCACATACTTTCTGGAAATGACGTTCGCAAATATACTGAAATAAAATACAAAAATTTTAAATCTAAGTATTTAGACAATTACTTGATTTCAAAAGTAATATGAAAAAAATTTACCAGCATTGTTGTACGCAAGTCAAATTTTTCATAAAATTGTGTGATGAAAATGTGGACGTCAACAAGATTGTTTCTATCACTGTTTTCTACTTCTTGAATGATATCAATCATCCATTCGAATTGTTTTTGACTTCTAGTGACCCAGATAAAATATAACTGTAAAGGAACTCTCGTATTAGTTTATAATATACTTTTAGTCAAGAGTAAAAGAAACGTTATTAAAAATGATTCCATGAAGAAAAAAAATGAAATATAGTTTACTGTATATCATTCAAAATACCTTTTTACAAGAGATCTTGTGTTTCAACGAGGCTTTAAATACAATATCTTTCAATATGGATGCAAAAGGAGTGATGCCAATACCTCCACCTACGAGAACGGACACGTCATATCGAAACCAATCCTGGTGCCCTTCTCCATAAGGCCCATCGAGATAGATCTAAAGAGATGAAGAATTAATTTTATTAAACAACTTTACAAAATCCAGTTTTTTACTTAAACTTTGATGACAATATTTTAATGTCATTTCACTAGTCTATACTAAATCACATACAATTAGAGGTAGAATTTTGTGCCGAACATAGATTGATATAAGTCAAGAATGCACAAGGTGATCCCAAAAAATTATCTGTAAATTCATAGAGGTGATGAAAAACATCAAGAAGATGAAAATTTGCTGTAGAACATGGGGTTGCAAAAGATGCTGAGAAAGTGAAGATCCCGGAAAACATATCAGATTTCGGATGTCATGCTGGTGTAACAGATTAACTTTAATGCCAACAGATGGCGCGCAGACTGAATGAATATTAATGTTTTTATTTTGTTTCAGTGTTGATTACCATAGCTTCGATGAAAGATGATCGTTTTTGAAGACAAGCGACGCAGTATCGAAGTCTGGTAAAAAGATAGAACCAGGTAGGAAAGAATATTTGAATTATTTCTACTCTATTTCTTCAGCTGGAAAACAACTACAAACTTTTTAATAAAAAAAATTTCATTAATCAATTATTACAAGGGTTATTCGAAGTAGTCCCTGTTGATATCGTTGCACAGTCTTCACCGACGTTGTTATCTCTTTCCGGCTCAGTGTTACTAGTCTGCCAACACTTAATCCATAACTGTCAGAAACCCCTAGAAACATAAAACTATTTGCTTCTAAATGTTCATCAATTTTTACCATTATTCTTTAAGCAACTAAGAGATTAAGTATGCCTTTCCAGTAACACTACATGTCTAAGATCATAGAGTCCTTAATGTGCACGAAAATGTCAGGTGTGTTTTTGATCTGCCAAAGCAAAAATAGTCCTCAATGTGACATCCTCCCCCGGTGTGTCTACAGGCCTCGTACAAACTAATACTTTAAAGTTAGTTGATCCCATTGGAAAGAGTCACGCACAATCATGCATGAATCGCATGCTTTCTGCTCAGCGGTGGGTGCTAATTCACTTCAGGAAGGAAACTAGTTTGCAGAAAAGCAAGATTCGTTGCTATGTTCTGGCAGCAAGTACGGCCCCTAAGAGACAATCACTGAGAATTCTTGCCCAGACACTAAATCTGCAAAGAGATTTCCATAGAACTCTGGCATGATGTGTGTTGAAAATTTCTTCTTCTGTTAATTCTATAATTGGTTAATATTTTTTTTTTTTTTTTACCAGATATGTTGACAAAATACATGGCAGCAAATGCTGGGCAATTAACAAAGCAGACAAAGAGGAACTGATAACTTTCGAGAGAAAAATATTAAGAAAAATTCTTGGGGGCAGTAAGAGAAAACGATACTTGGAGAATTCGTTACAACCATATATTTCAATCAAAATACTAAGTATTAACATAGTAAAAATTATCAAGGTTTCTCAAATAAGGTGGCTAGGTACTTTTTTTGATTTAGCGTTGAAAATTCCGTTAAAAAAATAACCTTTCAAATACTATAGAGAAAAAGAGGAAGACATAGAACAAGATGGTTAGATAGAGTACAGAAGTTGTTAAAGGATTTGGGATTCAACAGATGGAGAAATATAGCATTGTATAGATCTAGATGGGATAAACTGACTGTAGTGCCTAAGAAGAAGAAATTGACAATTTTTTTTTGTTGAGTATAATTAAACACAATAGTTGATAGAATAAGAAAACGAGAAAGATTTATACTTTTATTGATTTTAGCTATTAATTGCTATTGATTTTGCTTTTTAATTTTAACTCACTAATTGGAATTCAAAACCCCTCTAAATGTATTTTTCTGGTATATCCAAAGAAAAAAAAGAATTTTAAAAAAAGGAAGAAAAAAAAACTACTACGCTTGGAATTCTTGACCGTTGCACGCAGCTAAACTGAAATTTCATAAAAAAAAAAAAAAGTAACCCATCATCGCAATTACGCACATGTTCTGTATGTGACCTTTCATAAAGAGAAAATCGAATTAAAAACATTTCAGGACCATAGACAAGTTACGACACCATCTGTTGAAATATATTGATGTTACATAATTTACTTAGAATTAAAACTAATGAAATACCAGAAAAGACAAGGTAAAAAATATGGATGCCCGAACTGCGCACTGATAAACCGGGGCAATCGCTAAATCAGTTAAAGAGTTAACATGGCTTCGTCAATAAATATAAAACTGACAGGAATTGGCGGGTAATTGGCAAACTGCTGCATCATGGTTTCTTCCATTAGAGGACTGCGTACATTGCACGGTCTCTCTGCACCAGCCATGGTGAATGGAAGGTCCCCATCTCTCGTAGTCTACGATCGATTGTAGCGAAGGTACTATGGTGCAGACAACGTCTCATCAATATCGCTGTTGATACATCAGCCGCGGTGCCATCTTCTCGACCTAGCATAAAATGCATATTCCTGATGGTTTGTGTATCAAACACATATTCCATTACCTCAATAGCGCAATTCGTTGGCACAATTACTTATTAGTAATTAACCCTGTTAATTTACAACGCATTTGCATTCTCTGCTAAGAGTGAAAAATATAAACCACGGAGTCTTGGGTTAGAGTCTCTTCGCCGTCAGACTAACCGTGGGAGGTTCTTGTAGTCTTCCTCTCCATGTAACGCAAATGCGGGTTAGTTCCATGAAAAAGTCCTCCACGAAGGCAAATTCTTCTCAATACTTGATCCAGGAGTTCCCTTGTCTTCTGGATTGGGTTCAAAATTACAAGGATGCGGAGTTGAACATTGGCAGTNTGCTGTTCAACGACGGTTATAAACCACGGAGTCAGACCGTGATAGCCTGGTTGGTAGGGCACTGGGCCCATGTCCAAGAGGTCATGGGTTCGATCCCCGCCTGCCGAAGACTCTCCATGTAGGCTAATACTAAGGCACGGAATATTTATTTGTAATATTAAAAAGTAAATAGATATGAAAGTATGTGACATTTTAAAATCTCTGAAACCTTGTAATAAGTTTATTGCAGTGCTTTTACGTAATGATTTGAGCAGATTACAGATTGAGCAATTACAGAATTTGAGCTACAGTTGATTAACATCTCTAACATTAAATAATTAATAAAATTAATGTATAAAGTTTTTTTTTTGTTAAAGTTTTATAATTAATGAAATTAATGTAGAACGTTTTTTTTAAAAATTTTGCAACATAAATATAGTTTAATTAAGGTAACTATTTATGAATGGTGGCATTGTTACAGAAAATATTACCTTTGGGTAAGCGTGACGTTGTAAATTATTGGGATCGTACATTTTACGCAAGTTTGTAGTCCAAGGTCCAACAGCCCTGATGTGCAAGCTCAAATTTTCTTCATGGGGAGCCGATGATAAAGTAAAGGGATGGTATTCATTTTTGTTTAAAGGTAGGCAAGCTATTCGAACCCATTGGCCACTCTTGTATTCAAAATTATGTGGTTTCTTGAATTCTAGGTGTGTAACTCCTGCAAAATATGAATATTTTGCATATTTTTTATAAACATATACATTTTATTACTATACATTTTAATACTCAATATAATAAAACTTAATTAGAAAGCCCAAAGCTTTCAAAAACTTGATTTTCTGAAGGAAAAAAAATATATGCAGAGCTTTCAATAAACTTAAAAGCAGAATTTTGTAAATAGTTTTAGGTAATTGTTTTATTAATGTATCATTTGCTTCAAAAAAAAATCAAACAGAAAATAAATTATATTATAAAAAGAAATTGTATCATATTTTTAAAATCTAGAAAAAATTGATATAATTTTAAAATTTTAGTTTAGTCTTTTACTGTTTTAGAAGATAGAGAGAATAATATCAACAGCCAATAAGGAGGCCTAACTGTAATTCATACGTGCTCATAAAAAATTGCAATTTTATTCATAAGACTAAGTAAAGAAAAATTTAATGAGAAAGATTTAATTCAAGTTTCCTTTTTCTTAATGCTTTTGTTAAATACTAAATATTTATGTAAGTATAACCATACTGTAACACAAGGTGGTGCACTTTAAGAGTCAGAGTAATTATTTAACCATAGAAAAGTATAGTCGCTCAAAACAACTTATTAAAAACTTTTTCTTGTTTTTGTTATATCCTGAAGTATTTTTGTCGATAATAATTTTAAGTAAATATTAAAGAAGTCTGTAAAGATAGCCAACACTAAAAGCACATTGTTTCAAATTTTTGGGAAAATATTTATAAATATTAGTAACCTATTTAAAAATCGTAATGAAAAAGCTGTTTATTTTTAAAGCTCTATACATCCTCTGATGGAATGAATTAGTTTTCAGATTTGGCCACTATTAAAAGAAGCATATTACATAGTTTGTAGAATCAACTAATTTCAGGATAGTTCTTAGTTCTTTCTTAGTTTTTAATATTTTGTTTTAATGCAAACATTTGTGCATAAATTGAACATATTTTCATTCCTACCTATGATATATACTTTCCATTATTACGATATCTTTCAAACGTTTTATATGTTTTCAAATTGCTTCTAAGAACGTCGTAAGTAAGATTTCATTTCGTGGTTAAAATCAACTTTTTCCCCTGCAAAATTTTGCAGAAAACGGAATAGTTATAAATCTATAGAAAAATTGTCAAATGAAATAGGGATTTTCATATTTTGAGCACTTCCCATTTCAACTCTTCATTTTATTGCCGGGATGGGACGTGTCGTCTGTCAATGCAACATTGAAGGATGAAAAATTTAGATGCTTTGCTTATATTTCAACATTTAGTTAACTGATGTAGTTGAATCACAGAATTTTCAGTGTTTACTCTTTATTAAACCGGAAAAAACCCTGTAAAAAGCCAGTATTCCTCTGCAATACTACCAACTATGGGCAAACGTTCACAGTTTATATGCGATTCAGGCACAAAAGCTATTGAAATCATGCAATAGAGATGTCTAAGCTGACGTCACTTCACTTACCTTTCCATTGGCAATCCATGATGAATTTGTTACAGATAGCAACCTATAGAAATACCTTTTTTTGGGGATGGGAATCCGAATCATCCAATCGGAATAAAACATACTACGTTTGATTGATTTATTCTTACTCAAGTGATATAGTTCAGCCTCTGGCTTGGACATAAAACACTCTATACATAAAAATCATGTTTTTAAAGCTGAACTTAAACTTAGTTTGACATGCTTAACAAATTGTGTTCTTCATGTGGAACGGCTCATCTAAATGTTTTTGAAGAAGTTTATTGTGACTGATTAAGATGGATACGATTTTAAATAATTGTTTTATATATATATTTATGCCTAAAAATGGAAATATGTGTGATTCTACCTGATGNACAACAACAACAACAAGCATCTAAGAACGTCGTAAATAAGATTTCATTTTGTGCTTAAAATCAATTTTTTCCCCTTCAAAAATTTGCAGAAAACGGAATAGTTATACATCTATAGAAAAATGGTCAAACGAAATAGATATTTTCAGATTTGATCATTTCCCATTTCATCTCTTCATCTTTTTGCCGAAAACCTGTAAAAAGCCACTGTTCTTCTGCAATACTACCAACTATGGCTAAACGTTCAGTTTATATGCGATTCAGCACAAGCTACTGAAACCATGCAATAGAGATGTCTTGGCTGACGTCACTTTACTTAAACTTTCTATTGGCAATCCATGATCAATTAATTACAGATAGCAACCTATAGAAATACGTTTTTTGGGGATGGGAATCCGAATCATCCAATCGGAATAAAACATACTACGTTTGATTGATTTATTCTTACTCAAGTGATATAGTTCAGCCTCTGGCTTGGACATCTCTATACATAAAAATCATGTTTTTAAAGCTGAACGTAAACTTAGTTTGACATGCTTAACAAACTGAGTACTTCACGTGGAACGGCTCATCTAAATGTTTTTGAAGAAGTTTATTGTGACTGATTAAGATGCATACGATTTTAAATAAATGCTTTACATATATATTTATGCTTAAAAATGGAAATATGTGTGATTCTACCTGATGGTAGTAGTTCAGCTTTTACTACAGGAATTTCAACAGTCTTTCTACTAATGCTGATTAATCTATCGATTGTAAACAATACACATGGGAATAAGAAGTAGTGATAGAATATCGGTCCTTGAATCAAATGTCCCATTCCATGAAGAAACATCAAAATGTATAATATCGGATATAAGTTGTGGGTTTTCCAAAATGCGTTAAAAACATGCCGCCGAGCAAACTGTATCGCAAACACATACATCAAACTTAGAACCAGTACCAAAAATACACCAGTAATTCCTGAAATGAAAAACAATGATTTGATCAAATTATTTCATGCATTCAAGAATAACCAGATAAGTAATTAAACTATTTTTTTAGTTCATTAAAATATACATGATTAATCCTATCAAAGATAAAATTTAATCAAATGCTGCACGATAAAGCATTTATGCGTCAATTTTCCATTGATATATTTATAAGGATGTTAAAAACCCTCGAACGTTTCGCCTTTTTCAATTAAACAAGACCCAAATCTTGAGTGAATCAGTGATTTTTCGTAATACATAGATTCTGGACATATAGCAACAGTTGCCTATCTTCTAATATTCCTGGATCAAAAGGCACAAACTGTTTTAACTCGCGAACCTCCACCCATTTTATTTATTTATTTATTATTTTTATTTATTTTTACTGTAGTTAAAAAAAAACATACACATTTTATGTAATTGAAAAGGCCAGTAAAAAAGTATTTTCGGGAGCATTTTTAGGAGAGTAAAAATTAGTGAAAGAGCTAAATACAAGAGATTATAAAAGAACTTGAAGGGCAAAGCATTTCATTCAAGAAGACGTACAATTTTGTACAAAGTTATTAAAAAATGTTTAAGAATAGAGTTATCGCAACATCTTATTTTATTCCTTAATTACGAACTGCATTCTATCCAAGGGTCATAACACCTCGTAAATTCGTTTTTCTTACATTCAGTACAAACATATTTTTATTTTATTTTTTAAACAGAATATTTATTTTTTTGAAATAAAAAAAATCTTTGATAACTTACTTTGTAATACAGTCTGTTCAAAAATTTTAAAATTTAGTAGCAGGGGCAGTATTTTATGTACACCTTGTATTTGTAAATCAAATACATTTATTAGTGAATGTACCGGGTGACCAACAATTCGAAATTTTACTTGAGGAAATACGGAAGAAGTTAGAAATGTACAGTTTGTTGCGTTCGACTAAAATTTTTCACCAAATTTTAAAATTAATCACACAGTTTGTCAACAGATGGTGCCACTAACTAAAAAATTAAAAAATATTTTCCAATTACCAACATTTTCAGAAACAACATGGTGCAGCATGATAGCAAAATTAAGAGATCTTGCTAAAGATTTCAGTTGGAGTTGTCTGACACGCTATGAAAAACATTATTTGATGGTTTTTTTCCAATTAGCAGTGCCATCTGTTGATGAAATTTGTAGCTTATTGATATTTTGTGAAAAATACATACTTAGTTTCCTTAGCAGAAAATAGCTACAGACATATATGTATATCCTCCTGTTTTTCTTTGATTTTTCAATTCACCGATCTTTTTTTAAGACATTTGGATTTATAAATCACGCATTGCCTAAGTTTAAGAAGCAATTTTTTTTATATGCACTGAATTCATTGCAACTTTTATAAAGAATTTATAATGTGAAGTTAATTTACAATAAATATTTATTCCTCTAAAAAGAAATAAAAAAAATAACATTAAAGTTGTTAAATAAATAAATAAAAATGCTAACTTACCTGTAACGGTTTGAAACAGCCAATATGGCAACTTAGGTGGGTCTATTGGACTAAAACAATATAAAAGGAGAAAATTGATATCAGTTGTAAAAATAATTAACTAAAAGTTCTTTTTCGTATTTGCGAAATATTTTAATGTATAATTAATTAAATTGAAAACATACTCGACCATACATCCGTTATTTTACAAGACATAAACTTCTTATTTTATAGAGTATTAGTCACTGTTATTTTTACGGATTATAAACTATTGTTATTTTATAAGCTATAAAATTTAAATTTCAGTTTCTTATTAATAAATAAGCCTCGATAGCATGATGATTGAGGCACTAAGCTGTCATTGTAAAGGACTGGGGTTCTATCCCTAGTCGCGGCTTGATGCTCACCTAGCTTCAGATCGAAGGATGGAATTGAATGTGTGAAAAGTAAAGGTGGTCGGTGCGTTAGATTACTACTATCATACTATTAGAAATGAAAAATGGAGAATCTTTACTTCCATGACGCTTCTGGTTAATGATGATTTGTTGCGGGAATGCTTTTACTTTTCTAAGAAAACTTCAATATAAATCTAAAAATCCAAAAAAAAAAAAAATAGTCATTCAAAAATTATCTGACTTAAATACCGGACAAGGCACTGTACAGAGTGCTTCAAAATCCAACTGACAATTTCAGAGGGGGGATAAAAAATATCAAAGAGATGTAAATTTATCATAGAATAAGTGATCACGGACAACGTTGAAAGGGTGATACGTAGATCTTGTAGTGCCTATTGTCGTCGCTTCTGCAGGTGCTAAAAGTATGCCTGATATCTTTGAGAGCAATCACGAATCATTTTTACGTCGTTGTAATCTTTGAAATGAAGCCGGATGCTATTTTGAGCAAATATTGAAATAATTTATCAAATGAATTTTTTTGTAGTTGTTTTCAGTGTGGCGCTGAAACCTGCATACTTTTTCCATATATATATACACACACCGAAGAGCCATTACATTATGACCACCCTCCATCTATAACAATGGGCTCGCTCAGGTTTTCATGGTTTCTCGCCCAGGAACAATTTTTTCACGGGCCACATTAGGACCCATAATCCTCATAGAACAATTCCTGACGTCTGTAAGATACTTGAACATAGTTGCAGACCAGGTTAACCATTCATGGCAACAGTTTTTCCTGCAGGGGATGGTGTTTACCAACAGGATAATGCACCATGTCATAAGGGTCGAATCGTCGAGGAATATTCCAGTGACTTTCAAGTCATGTCTTGGCCCCCAAATTCACCTGACCTTAATCCAATAGAGCATTTGGGGTCCTACTTGGAAAACCAAATTCGTACTGCCACACTACCCCCTCACAATGTGAGGGAATTGTAGGACCAGTTGGTGAGCACTTGGTACCAGATACCTCAGACTACCTATCAGCACCTTGTGGAATCAATGCCACGGCGGGTGCTAGCAGTTTTGAGGGCTGAAGGTGGTCCTACATGTTATTAGCAGGGTGGTCATATTGTAATGGCTCTTCGGTGTATATATTATGTCTTAACCGAATAATATGTTTGAAAATAATACATCTTTTTACCTCTAAAGTGAGGAGGATTGTTTATTTTACATTTATAATTGAACTTCTTTCCTGAATAATTAAGTTAATAATTTAATTAGGTTTATCCTTTCTTAAACTGTTGCAAAGGAAATAATTCTTACTTTAAATGAAAGTTTGGAAACAGACATTGTAGATCACTCACAGTTTGAGTAGCAACGTGATAAAAATTAATACCATGTCCAATGATATGAAACACTGTAAAGAAAAAAAAAAGAATCACCATTTAAAACTTTAATTAAAAATTAAATAATATTACAGCAAACTTAAGATTCTTAAGTTAAATTGTTTAAGATCTATTTCAAACTTTCAGTGATTTGCAAGGTTTTTATGCTATTAAATACAAAAGTATAAAATTTTTTCCTTTTTAGATTCATGTATTTGTTTAGTTGGATGCATTGTGTGTCTAAATTAATAATATTCATATTTATATCGACATTTTTAAAACCAATACTATATTGCATACATAATATCGTATCCTTGAAAGATTACTTAATTTCTAAACTTCTCAAGTGGTTTGACATGTTATCATTGTTACACAAACGGATAACGCTGTTCGGAAACGTAATATCGGGGTTTTAAATTACAGCAGGAATATGATTTTTGATAAGATTAAACTTCTTGATNAGGATAATGCACCATGTCATAAGAGAGTAAATGTTTCTGCACAAAATAAATAGATAAATAAATAATAATAATAAAAACTATTTGTTCGTAGCGTTCTTTTAAAAAGATAGTTCTGTTTTTTTTTTTTTAAATATAAAAAGAGAAAAGTGGTAGCTAAGTGGTCATTATTAGGATTTATTTAATAGTATATCTATCTTCCTATCTATCCTATTCCTATCTTCCGATCTATCTTCCTCAGTATATTAACAAAAAAAAATTTCTATTCGGATCTCAAGTAAAAGCAAAGTGTTTTTTTTTTGAAGCTAAAGTGATGTTCTCCTTAGAAAGTTTGTGTGACTTAGGCTTGCATGTTGATGTTTTTAATTTTAAGAATAATTCCAAGTTTTCATCAATAAGACGGCTTCCAAATTTACTCTTGATAAGGTTCATACGTGAACATAATTTTTTGCATGATTATGTAGACCTGAATGAGGAGAGTACAGCAAACGCTAGTTTCTTTTCAGCTGCCCTATTGGAAAAAATTCGGAAAGCCAGTATCAAAAACCAGTAACAATGATACCAGAACCAGTATAACTATACCAGAAATTTAAAATCTGGTATGAAACTATACTGGAAATTTTAAAACCTGGTATGGCACCATACTGGAAATTTTAAAACCAGTATAGCACCATACGGGAAATTTTAAAACCAGTATAGCCCCATACTGGAAAGTTTAAAACTAGTATGACCTCACACTGGAAATTTTAAAACCAGTATGTAGCATACTGGAAATTTTGATACCAGTTTTTAAACATGATGGAAATTTCGAAACCAGTTAGAATCCATGCTGGAAATTTTGAAGTAGCTAGTTTTAAAATATACTAACTTAAATTCTTAGAAAGTGCATATTTTTCCGTAAATTTAACAGGTTTCGACATTTTCAAACTAGCTTACTTCTTCACTAAATTAATTATTTTACAAAGTCTTCGTTTTTTTTTCTTCTTGATTATATACTAATTTCTAATAATTAATTTCTTAGATTTTTATAAGAACTCTATTAAGAGTGGAAGAAATATATTAAGAGTGGTGAAAACGTACACTTTCTATGTACATCAATTTTTAAAAAAAATGCATATTTAAAATTATTAAAACATTTTATAATTTTGGATGATTATATAAGTCAGGAATATAATACCACTTGTTAAAAATCAATACATCTTTTGCCAAAACAGACCACTTGTAGATTGAACTTACAGTCTGTTTATGGAAAGAACTCCCCTCGCCATTCGTCTGAGTGGCGCTGACTATGGTTACGAGGATTAACTATTTCACAAGGGATGTTAGATCAATATATTTAACCCTTTGGCTACTAACGGGACTCATTTGTCCCAACAAATGTTTAAAAATTACTAATGGGCATATGTATCCCACCATTAAGTACGGCTGGGACATATATGTCCCAGCCTCTAAATTGATAACCGCTGGACAGAAAAATCCCAAATACTAAATTTGCCTTATTTGTGACCTATTTTGTCCCTTTGAATTATAAACAGGACAAAAAAAACATTTTTTAAAATTCGTAGTCAAAGGGTTAAAACAGGTTTTGGCCCCAGTCAGGGGAAAGAGAAGCTCCCCTCTTTAAAATGAGTTGTTTCTTGTTTCCATAGCAACAGACGACCCCAGAGTTTGTGGCGAGGGGAGTTCTCTCTATAGACCAACTAAAGGTGACATTTGTTTTTCTCCAATATTTCTATACCAGCGCTAAAACGTTCAAACTTCCTGCTCCTTAATTCTATTTTTTATTTTTTTTATCCAGCATTGGATTTTAAAGTTACCAATGTCAATATGAAAGGGAGAAAAATTTAATTCTTTCCCAATAGTACTAAGAGGTGTTTTTTTTAATTTTTTTTTTTTTTTTTTTTTTTTAACAAAAGCTAACGTCTCTTCGTTGTTTCTGAATTTCTGAAATCTATTCAGACAAACTTCTTTCTAATTTAAAACTGCTGTTTTGAAGTAGCAAAATTCAATAATAGAATTATATTCTTTTAGAGATATTTCAAAAGACATAGAAAGTGAATCAAAATTTCTAACACTAGATCAAAACGAGATAATCTGTTTGCAAATGAAATAACTAACTATATTTAACTTTTATCTTGTTTCATTTTAACTAAAATTTGAATTATTAATTAGTCTTATGCTTCTTATAATTATGTAACTCACTTGAGCTCAGATCGGAGGTTAAGTATCCATATTAAGTATTCCGTATGTTCATGTCTAAGTCGAGGAAGGGACACAATCGAACGCGGATATCAGTGTTATTGATACTCGTTGGTTCAATTGTACTGAAATCCGTACTGGTTCATTTATAGATACAGTGAAAATTAGGTGTATTTTCAGTTGTTCTCAAACTTGTGTAAAGTTTGACAGTTTTTGTGTTGTATTTTATTTTCTTGTTTCAAAAGCTGTCGTTGAGCAGCCGCCCCAACATTTGGGTTTACGACTACTAATGTTCAACTTGGTAGCCTTGTAATTTTGAACCCAATCCAGAAGACAAGGGAACTCCTGGATCAAGTATTGGGAGAAATTAGCCTTTGTGGATGACTTTTTGATGGAACTAACCCCCATTTGCGTTACATGGATAGGAAGACCACGAGAACCTCCCATGGTTAGCCTGACGGCAAGGGGACTCTAACCCATGATCCGTCTACCACTGAAGATATTTCACGTCAGCACTGTGGTTGGTGCAAGCCGAATGCAGAATTCGTATCGACCAGCCATCGCCGGGATCGAACTCTGGTTCACCTCATTGGAAGGCGAACGCTCTATTTCCTGAGCCATCGCGACTTTGCGTTGCATTTTATAAGTTTTTGAGTTTCATGTTTCTTGCTTTTATGTGCAAGCAAACATGTGCTGTTTTGCAGAAGAGCTAGCAAACCAAGGTTTACCGACCACTGATTTAAATAAATATATTCATTAGATGTTTTTCAAGTGTATACCACTTTTTGTGTTTGCACATTAATGAGTTAAATATATATCACGCTACATATCATCGTGAAGTTATTGTGCACAAAAGTTTGAATTTCACTTTCTGATACTAGTAAAGGATTTTAACTTACGAGTAAATATGAGTCCCCAAAATGCAATGTATTTGTGAAAGGAGATAGCAGCATCGAAAGGCACGTATTTATGGAAAAAAGTCTCCCTTAAGAAAGTGATAGTGTTTCGGCACATAGTGAGCAGAATGACACTGAAGCAAAACATCATTGAGCTTGCTGCTCCTCTAGTGACAGTAACACCATATCCTGCAATTCTTCTGAATCCTGTATGTTCCGCTTCAACTGAATAATCTAAAATAATCAATACATTAGAGTTCTAAAACTTGCCCCTTGACCTGATGGTTGTAAATAAAGTAATAGAAGGTTGTAAATAAATCAAAGTAATGGAGGGTAGTAAATAAAACAAAATACTTGGAAAACGTCCAAGCAAAATTGCATTGATTTCCTTTAATACATACACCGAAGAGCCATTACATTATGACCAATCTCCATCTAAAACAATGGACTCGCCCAGCTTTTCATGGTTTCTCGCCCAGGAAGGAATGCTTTCATGGGGCACATTAGGACCCATAATCCTCATAGAACAATCCTTGACGTCTGTAAGCTACTTGAATAATAGTTGCAGATCAGGTTCACCCATTCATTGCAAAAGTTTTCCTGCGGAGGATGGTGTTTACCAACAGGATAATGCACCATGTCATAAGAGTCGAATCGTCATGATTGGTTCGACGAACATTCCAATGACTTTCAAGTCATGTCTTGGCCCCCAAATTCACCTGATCTTAATCCAATAGAGCATTTGTGGTCCTACTTGGAAAACCAAATTCGTGTTGCCACGCTATCCCGTCGCAATGTGAGGGAATTGCAGGACCAGTTGGTGAGCGCTTGGTACCAGATACCTCAGACTACCTATCAGCACCTTGTGGAATCAATGCCATGGCGGGTACTTACAGTTTTGAGGGCTAAAGGTGGTCCAACATGTTATTAGCAGGGAGGTCATATTGTTATGGCTCTTCGGTGTATATTCTGCAGAAAAGCCTTGTGCAAGATAACAAGAGACACTAAAGTACAGTTGTATTTTTGGTTAATGTTAGCGGTGGAACGCTCTACAGTTAAAACTTTCCTTATGGCATATTGTTTGATCACCCAATTTCAACGGATAATTCCCAGATAATCAATCTGTGGAAAGGAGACTACTCAAATACGCATTCTTAGTCAGATCAACTCGTAGACCCATTGTCCTATACATTCTTAGGCTTAATGTAATCCTTAGATGCATTTTTTGCCATGATTTAAATCCTTTGACATGCCATACTATTTTTTTATACCCGAAGTTGAACAGCTAACCCAATTCTGAGTTTACTTAACAATCAACTCCGTAGCCTTGTGATTTTGAACCCAACCCAGAACACAAAATATCACTCATTGTGACTAACTTGCCTTCGTTGAGGACTTTTCGAGGGAACTAATCAGTATCTGTGTTGCATGGAGAGGAAAACTGCGTAAACTTCCCACTGTTAGCCCAACGGCTAGGGGATTCTAGCCCATAATCCGTCTACCACTGAGAATATGTTACGTCAGCACTGTGATCGATGCGATCAGGGAGCAGAATTCGTATTAACTAGCTACCGCTGAGATTCGAACCCGGGTCACCTGGACGACAATCTGTCCCCTGAACTACCATGGCATGGCATATGATTTCAAGTGGTAAAAACTACACTGTCTGTTTCAACGTCACACAATATTACTTTATTTACAGCTCTTTATTATATATTTAAAAAACTTGTCAAAGGTAAAATCTATGGGAAATGCATTGCAGTGAATTGAAGTAAATAAGTATTAAAACAAACTAAATAAAAGAAAATGAAATGAAAAGAAGCATTGATTGGAAATGCTACTAAAAAATGACAATCGAAAAAAATCATTTGAGTTACAAAGGAGCCCCTATAGATGAAATCACAAAGCAAATCTAACCATGACATGAAAGTAAGCAAAAAGAAAAGAAATACTAAAACATAAATGTTAATCGAAATATTTCACAATTTGTTTTGATGAGAAACAATTATGGAGATTGGTAAATGATATCGAGTAGGGGTACTCTGCATGTTCTACTTAAATCATTTATTGCAACAGAGTAATTTCAGAGATTTGCCCGATGTGATTTGTATTTATGTTTGAAAAACTGCAATATTTTGTAACCATGCATCTGTTCTTAAAATATTTTAGTACAAAATGTGAACGCGTAAAAATAATTTTATTCATATGTATTTTAAAAGAAAACTATTTAAGATTCTATTTTCTGATTGACCATCTAACGAAGAATTGACCAGCAACATTATATTATCGCAAAACTGGACTTTAAACTTAAAACTGGACGTTTCGAAATAATTCATTTGAGGAATCGTATCGTTTAAGAAAAGGCTGTAAAGATCATCATGTTACAAGAAATTTTTTTGTCGTAATTTAATTATACATTTATTAATTCTACGAAGTGTGTTATTTATTTTATTAATAATGATACAACACATTATTTAACAATAATGGCTGGTTTCCATTAATGTTGAATGATGAGAAAATTTATCTATTTATTAATTTTCTGATAATAACATTATTTCAAATTTTGATAATTTTTAACCATTAATGTTCAAATGATGCCTAACCAGAAAAGTGTCTTGAAGTGTTTAATTTAAATAAAAAATATTTTGACATTTTGTCTATACTTTAGAAAACAAAAGCCTTAATGAATTAAATAAACAAATAAGAAGGAAATTATTATAGGGATTAATATTTCTCATATATTTATATTGTGTGTATTACCAGTAGAAACTTAAACTCGTTCCAATTTTCTATTATTTTGCTATAAAACATATTAATAAATGAAGTTAAAAACGTATTCGCTAGAGGTCAAAAATTAATATTTACGCAAAAAAAAAAGACTTTAAATTTTACAAATTTCTATATTTTTATTTTTTTTACCTTGCCTTTCTCAATAATAATGCAGCAGAGTTTGATAGTATTTCTGTATCTTTCTCACTTATTAATTTGCGACCTCTAATATAACTACTTTTTGGCTTCATTTTTTACAAGTATTCTAAAAATGTATATTAAGGTTGATGATTATAGAACACCTTTCTGTATACTTTTTTTTTAAAAATAACGGCAGACACTGAACTTTTGTTCTTCACCTGGGAAGATGTCGGAAGTGTTGCTCATTTAACGTTACCCAGTGGGCACCTGTGAACCTAAGTCACAGAGGAGAGCAACATTACCCACTGCCACAGATACCCGTTTACAGGGTGGGCCACATTCACACAGTAGAGAACAACACACAGAGAGAAACATCCATGCCCTAAGCGGGATTCGAACCCGCAACCATTGACTTCACAATCAGGCACGCTGATCGCTCGGCCACCTGGCCTTTCTGCATACAAACATTACCTAATTTGTATTAGATTACTGAAGATTAAATTCAGAGAGAATTATAAAAATAACTTACAGTATGCTTTTTGAATAAAGATGCCAAAAATCACCAAAGTAAAAATCAATATCCAAAATATGTGTTGGCGGTAGTTTTCAATGAAACGAATCACTTGATTAACTTTCTGTTTCGTTCTATCTTTCTCATATAAATTTGGCCTTGTTTCAACTCGAAGACACGTTTCTGCTCTTCTTCGATGAGGAACATTTTCCGGACCCACTACGCTATAAAATAACATTCATCATCAATAACAATTTTAAGAGTTTTAGTGAAAAAAATATTTCTATTACTAATTTCATAAGTTTTTTTTTTGATGTAAGAAAAAAAAATTTAAGATTGCGTACCTGTAAGCTCTTAAAACAGTTTCTTCTGCTCTAACAGCCATACTTTTACGGTTTCCTGGAGCGCTTGTCTTAAATCCATCGCCAACTACAAAAATAAATAAATAAAATTAATATTCTCAATTTTTACTCTCTCTCTAATCTCTATGGAAACAAATATCAATCAAATAAAATTAAAATTTCAGTGCCAATATTATTCTGATTTCATTCATAAAAATGGGCCATGGTATTTTAAAAAATCGAAACTGCTTTGAATCATAATATTTATTGTTTATTTCCTCTTAAAACATGTTGGAGAAAGAAGGATAATACCGAATAGTTGTTGGAGCTAAACTGTTCGATCTAAAAACAGTAAGATTTAATCAAGATATTCATTGCTCAGATGTGTTCAATATATCAGTCCTGAGGAATCATTGATGCCCTTTTATTTAATAAATGACTCTTTTTTTTCTCCCCAGAAAAAGTCAAATCACCCGGTTATACCTCACTACTGGGGTAAAACCGAGTTAACTGGGAATTTAGAAATACTAGAATTTCAGTCAAAAAGTAGCAGGCATTTTTATTTTAAGTGGCAGTTGAAGAAAATTATGCACGCAATTTATATTTGTGTAGTCAAGACCGTACTCAAGGAGGGGAGAGAGAAGGACAATCATCCTGGGGCCCGGGACTGCTGAGGGCCCTACAAAAATTCCTTACAAAAAATATAGGGCTAATTTTTAGTTTTTTTAAAAGAAAATTGCAGAGAATTTCTTTATATCGATATAAAAATTACGTTTTTGCATAAAGGGTTTTCATTTCTACTAAATATGAAAATAAGGCTTTTTGTGCTTTGAAGAAGGAGCACGCATTAAATTTTGCTTTTTGTGCTTTGAAGAAGGAGCACGCATTAAATTTTGCTTCTTGTGCTTTGAAGAAGGAGCACGCATTAAATTTTGCTTCTTGTGCTTTGAAGAAGGAGCACGCATTAAATTTTGCTTCTTGTGCTTTGAAGAAGGAGCACGCATTAAATTTNTGATATATTAAAAATCGAAACTGTTTTGAATCATAATATTTATAGTTTATTTCTTCGTAAAACCATGTTAGAGAAAGAGGGGTAATACTGGATAGCTGTTGGAGCTGAACTGTCAAACTGTCATTTAATCAAGATATTCGCTGTTTAGATGTGTACAATACATCAGTCCTGAGAAATCATTGATGCCCTTTTTTTTATTTTTTTATAAATGACTCTTTTTTTTTCCCTAGAAAAAGTAAAAGCACCCGGTAATACCTCACTAGTGGGTAAAACCGAATTAACTGGGAATTTAGAAATACTAGAATTTCAGTTAAAAAGTTGCAGGCATTTTTATTTTAAATGGCAATTAAAGGAAATTTTGCATATAATTTATATTTGTGTAATCAAGACCGTACTCAAAGAGGGGAGAGAGAAGGACAATCATTCTGGGGCAAGGGACTGCTGAGGGCCCTACAAAAATTCCTTACAAAAAATATAGGGCTTAATTTTTAGTTTTTTTTTTTTTAAGAAAATTGCAGAGAATTTCTTTATATCGATATAAAAATTACGATTTTGCATAAAGGGTTTTCATTTCTACTAAATATGAAAATAAGGCTTTTTGTGCTTTGAAGAAGGAGCACGCATTAAATTTTGCTTCTTGTGCTTTGAATTGAATTTGCACGCATTAAATTTTGCTTCTTGTGCTTTGAATTGAATTGCACGCATTGATTGAATTGCACGCATTAAATTTTGCTTCTTGTGCTTTGAAGAAGGAGCACGCATTAAATTTTGCTTTTTCTGCTTTGAAGAAGGAGCACGCATTAAATTTCGCTTTTGGTGCTTTGAAGAAGGAGCACGCATTAAATTTTGTGCTGGGGGCTTGTAAAACTTATGTCCAGTCTTAGATGTAGCTTTCTTCTTCCTCCAAAATGATGTAGATTTCTTGGGCTCTACATAGACAAGCATCAAGGGGGTATCCGGTCTGTGCCCGAGAGCAGAGTTTATCGAATAGTAAACGTATAATAAGCTGGACTGAAAATAATTTTTATAACTCTAAGGACCAATAAATAAGGATAGTGTGAAAACAGTAGAGCATTACAGAGTTGACATAGATCAACAAACCTATCTACACAGACGCCGTGAATTAAAAAACAACACGCCAATATAGTACTTGACTAATAAAGCGCAATTCAGAGTTTGTCAGCTAGAAAACTGAACTAATTTCTACACAATTGAGGTACTCAGTACCTCAATTGTGTAGAAATTAGTACTCAGGTACTACACAATAGAGTATTTACACAATTGTACTACACAATTGAGAAATTAATAATCAGGTACTACACAATTGAGGTACTTACCCCCACTTTCCCGTATATATTCTGCGATATGTACTTTTCTTTATGTAAGAAATACTTTAGTTGGCAATAAAAACTCTTTTTTTTTCTGGTAAATGCTTCAGATTGATGCAAATGAGACAATTTTACACCCAATTCCGAATTAATATAATTGTAACAAAATGCATGTTAAATATTATTTAAACAAAATTCTTTTAACAATACAATTCTTTTAACTAAAAATTACACGAGGCGACACTGATGAAATTTAAACACTAATATGTTTAAACTTCATGGAATATTTAATGTCGTAATTACAGAAGCTTCTCCCTTAATTTTTCTTCTTTTCATCTATAGTTTCTATTTTTTATTAAGTCCTGTACAAAATAAAAAAAAAATTAATTGATATATTTAACGATTTTAATTTTTGCAAGTTATGCCACAGTTTTCTTGCACAAAAATAAATTAGTAGATCGAATGATTCTAATTATTGAAATTTATATTAATCAATAATAAAATTAATAGATTGAATGGATTTATTTATTTCAATTTATGCCACATTTTTTCTTCATGTAAAATTAAATTATTAGACAGTGTAATTTCAACTATTGGGATTTATGCAACATCTTTCTCATATCAAGTTTTACAAAAAAGTATTTGCTATTGAAGCTTAGCTGCACGTATTCAAGTTCTTCTCTGTTTTTATGCAATATTTATGCGGATTTATGCAACATCTCTCTCATATGAAGTTTTACAAAAAAGTATTTACTATTGAAGCTTAGCTGCACGTATCCAAGTTCTTCTCTGTGATCAGCTAACAGGTGGGAGAAATCATCGAAAGTAATTTCATGTTTGTTTTGGAGACCAGCTGCAGACGTAAACATTGTTGCTGTCAATTCATCCAATTGATCACTGGTCAAGGATTGATTTGCCAGTTCTAATAGTGACCTATAGAAGAAAACAGTTATCTATAACTATACTTGAAGATTTAGGTTTTTTTATGAAAGGAAATATTATATTCAATAATTCATTGCAATAATAATGAAGCCCGGTGGCTGAGCGATAGCGCACGGTATATAACGGTAGCCACAGGTCCCTGGTTTGATCCTCGGGCCGGGCAAGGTTGACTCAGCCTCCTGCACCCCAGAGCCCAAGGTCAAGAAAACAGAGATGGGCACAGTAGGCCTTGGCCCTCTTTAGGCTGTCACGCCACTGAGTTTTTAATTTAATTTTTAGTGTGATAATTACAATGTTATTGATGTTAAAAAAATACCCATTATGAATTAAAATAATGGGAGGAATTGCAATGTCTTAAAACTAAATAAGATCATAAAAGAAACAGGTATGTTTCTTTTAAAAAAATTATTGTAATAAATTATATAATTTCTCCGAGGTTCTTGATTCTAGTCTTTACTTGCAAATTTATTAATGTAATTTTAAAATGAAAATTTTTAAATAGTGCTGATTATCTTTGATTTTATACAAATTAAATTTATTTTATGTAAAACGAATTTTATTTTCTTGAAAAATAATAAATTGTGGTATTTTAAAGTGTTAAGTCCTTATGAAATAATGAGTTTGAAGTAAAAATGAATTCCACGAATTAGGTTTTTACAATGAAAATACAGCGAAGTTCGTGAAATATGGATTGAATCAAATATAAAAATGCATCTTGGGTAGTAGACACTTCTCTCCGTTTGCACGGTCAAACAATATTTTGAATTTTAAATATTTTATTAATTATTAGTTTAAAATATTAGGGAAATATACTCTTATAGAATTTTAAAGCTCATTAAGAAAATCTGGCAAATATTCCATCCAACATAATACATTTTCTTAGAAAAATAATAAATTTTAAACATTTTTAATATTTGTAACTTAATAAGTTTTTAAAAAGTTAAAAAAAATGATGACAATCATTAATTTACTGCACGAAATACTAAATGTGATGCAAATAAGTTACTTACTTTAATTATTTATATTAATTAATTAATAAAGATGAGTATGTACCTTATCATTTCTGAAAATTCTCGTCGAGTCAGTTTGCCAGAATGATCAATATCATATATATCAAACATCAATTTTATTTTATCTTCTGGACTCCCTACGAATGAAAATAAAGTGAAAAATTTGTATGAAATATTTTGAATTTTACAAAATTAATTTACATTAGTGTGTAAAATTAATAAGCATTTTACTAAAAGTAAATTAATGCATTTTCTTTTTAAACTAATAAAACATTAAAATAAGCAAGCACTTTCCTCTTTCTCTCTGTGTTTCCGGACTGAGAAAGATGCCTATTCTAAGTATCAAATATATATATAGATATATATATATACAATATATAATCTTAAACCTTTTTTTACTTTCATTGCGTTTTTTTAAATTATTTCTTTCTTTCTTTATTTACTTTACATATTACAGCATAAAATGAACTAGTTATTTTTATACGACTGTAATATTGAATTTCAAATATCTGAATCTGTCTAACGGCCTAACTAATATCTGAGTTTTTTCCAGATATTATTACTTATGAACCACTCTCAATAAATTTCAGAATTTTCAACAGAAAAAAACCTATATTTTCTTGTACATAAATATTTTCTATGACAGCTATTCATTGGATAAGAGCTATACACTTTGAACTAGAACTGAGATTCCCCTCCCATAAACTACAGTTAATCTCTATTTTTTTAAACGTGGCTTTTAGGTTAAAATGGGGACCTTAAAAATTAATTTCGAATTTTTGCACTACATAATCTATAATTTTTGAATACAAATACTCATAGAAAAATCATTCTGCAAAATATTGCCGAACTTAAACTTAACAAGAAACATTATTAAAAAAAAAAAATTCTGTTTTTTTGCAAAAAAAGCGACTAAACTTTTAATGCTATAAGGTCTAATTTCAAAATTATTTTCATCGATTTACACCGAGAAATATATCTTCTTAAGTGTGACTAAAATAGCAATATAGTAAAAAGAGAGTATTTCTGTAAAATAACGCTGTTCACTTAATGTATGAGTTGCAAATTGAAAAAAAATAAATAAATAATCGAGATTTTTTCAATGCATATTTGACAAAATTTTCAAAGAGTATCGAGTTTTCTGATAGAACCTGACAAATTTTTTTAACTACAATTGCAAATTTTAATTACAAATATTTCAAAATGAGATATTATTAGTTTCGTACCTTTAGCAAAGATTACGATGACATTTAGAAATTCTCGGAACGATACGTATCCATTTCCGTCAGCATCAATTAAAGAAAACATTTGTTTTACAAACAGCGCGTCAGGACGAAGAGACAAGGCTTCAGAAAATTCATAGGGAGTCAATTCCATTTTCACAATATCCTTCGCTTGATTATAGTCAATGTCTAAATCCTCTGTATGCTCGTGATGGATTGAGAAAGCCTAAATCGGAATAAATATTTTATTCTTTTCAAGAAATAAAAGTAATCCTTTACATTACTTTGGAAGTTTTCTTTTTTATGAAAATTTCGGAGTATAGAGATTTAAGGCTTGATTTTTTCAGAGAAAAAAATCAATGGATAAAAAAAAAATCAAGACGATAATATACTTAAGTCAAGACAATAATATACATAACAGACGATAATATACTTAAGTCAAGATGATAATATACATAACAGACGATAATATACTTAAGTTAAGACGATAATATGCATAACAGACGATAATATACTTAAGTCAAGACGATAATATACATAACAGACGATAATATACTTAAGTCAAGATGATAATATACATAACAGACGATAATATACTTAAGTCAAGACGATAANATTGCTTTGGAAGTTTTCTTTTTTATGAAAATTTCGGAGTATAGAGATTCAAGCCTTGATTTTTTCAGAAAAAAAAATCAATGGATAAAAAAAAAATCAAGACGATAATATATTTAACAGACGATAATATACTTAAGTCAAGACGATAATATACATAACAGACGATAATATACTCAAGTCAAGACGATAATATACATAACAGACGATAATATACTTAAGTCAAGACGATAATATACATAACAGAGTGTTTAATTCACGTCTCAAAAATCATTAATTTTGATTGTTTTTCAACAAAAATCTCATTTGATCTAAAGAGTACACTGTCAGAAAAATTGTCAATATTGAACCCTATTATCGGTGCTTTGAACCATAATACCGGGCAAAGTTAGTACAACTTTATCAAAGGGCTAAATTAAACCATGTTTCTCTAAGATTGAACCATATTATCATCTAATCAAGTTCAAGAATTTGCATGATAATACAGTAAAACTTGGCAACGTATTAAGATTGCATAAAATTTAAAAGACGTTAAGATTCAATACATTTAAAATTTCTAACAGAATTGAGTTCTGGTTTATCAATATTATTCATATTGCAAGTTAAAAGTCAAGAATTAATTATCAAAATCTGACTACAATGGGCACCTTAATCACTCTGAATGCTTTACATATCTTTCCACGTATTATTGTGATAAGCATAATGTTTTCAAGTAAACCATTAAAAAACATTCAAGTATGTTTATGTTTAACAATAATAAAAAGGAAATTACGAGTGAAATATACCTGTGCAAAGACAATTCGGAAAAATTTTTCCAACTGTTTTTGTCTGTGAGCTTTAGTGACAGCAGATTTCAACATATGCTTTGCATTAGATTCATATCTTTGTCGACCTATACCAATTCTTCCAAGAAATGCTTCAATTCTCTCAACAAATATTTCTTTTTCTTCTTGGGTCTCAAATTTTAAAACCTGAAATATAAACGTATAGTGGAATAGGAATAATTTTACGGAATAGCCGATGACCCAGGAATGTCATCGTTACCATTATCATAATTATAAATATATTCAACTTGTTCAACACCAGTTTCGCATGTCGAACAATTTGGGCATTTAAAAATATGTTATACCAGTTAAATGCCTATAACACATATAATTTTAAAGATAATGTCAAGAGTTGGTTGTTGTAATGTGAAAGAATTGGTTACGTAGAAAATTTATAAAATTGAATTCTGAAACTTCATAAAGGAAAAAATTGAACATGAATTGCTCAATGAGAGCTCACTTTTAATTCCTGAACAGTTTATGCTCAGGATCTGAAATTTGAATAGCAGAAAAAAAAAGGAATTTTAGCCCGGTATCTTAAAAATCGTTCGAAAATTACAATTAGATCCTTCGGGAGAGACGTTTGAAAAAAGAATTTTTCTCGTTGGTTTTGTGTTAGCTTTTGTTATAAATTAAATTGCAGACGATTCTGTTTTTCCCTTAAAATATTAAAAAGATAATACCAGTGATGTTCGCAAGCTTACAGCTCTATTTAACTAAAAAATTATACCGTACGTTCCTTAATATTTAATTTAATGGTAAGCTAAATTATAAACGTGGATGACGTGTGAAGGCTACATCTCCGAGTTAGCATTTCTGAAATTATCTGAAACCAAAATTTTATTTTGTTTATTGCTACTTTTTTGAAATGTGCTTCTATAAAACTGAATAATTTAAAACCAACGGTAATTGAAATTGAAAAAAAAAGTTATGTACTAAAAGCAGAATTAATGGAGAAAATGCATTTAGACGTTTAGGGAAATCCCCTCGTTAGGAAGAAATCTCCATACCATTATTGAAGCCTACATTTCATAATTAATTTTTGTAACTAGTACTACTAACATTATTATTACTATAAGGTGCTGTTTTCATAGATACTAAATATGGTTAATTAATGTAGGTACTGCTGCAGCAGATATTTTTGGCCCCTCGAAAGGGACATGTACCGGAACAAATTGCTTAGATGTTATAAATGTGAACTATCATGAGTTGGACGCTCGAGCAATAGCATCATTCCAAATAATACTGAATCAATAGTTAATCTTTATTTTGATGGGATGAACTTCTAACTATGTGGTTTTCTCGACCTAATAACGTAGGTAAACGAGAATGCAACAAATAATAATAAATAAAAAAATTCAAATTATTTTACATTTTTCAAATGTGTTGGTATATGACTTTCAGTTTTTTGTATGATTTCGTAGAGTTGAATAATACCGAATAATTAATTTGATAATTTACTTTTTTCCCACTCGAAGAAGTTAGTCCATAAAAAACTCATTTCTATCATAAAATCTAAAACGGAAAAAGGTAAAATATTTGCCCAATTGGTTCATCACACCTTTGATGGTACATTATACGTCGAAAATTAATTTGTGCATTTAATTGAATTTCCCCGGAGTTTTATGATAAGCTGAAAGGAGCTGTGAGCTGACCAATTTATTAACGAATTATAAACATAAACTAACCTTGCACCACCATCACGCTTGCAGACGCAAATGCAGTTGCAAGACACAAACTTCTGCCCCATTCCTTCAGGAAACCCCTCATTACTGACTTTGATTGCTTCAGAATCTTAACATCAACAATTACAAGACTAAGAACAAACCACTTTAAAGGGATGAAAATTCTTCCCGACAAAATAAAAACTTATATTCCCTGCAAGAACTGTCCCTATATCCAACTTACCCCGGATCACATTCTCGAGTGCCCAGCCCTTACCTCATATGTTTTACAACTGGCTATGGTGCCACTGGCTCAGAACTTCGTGAGATCCTCTACAGTAATGATGTATTGGAGCTAGCGGATGCAGTTTTGAAGTGACGCGAGGCCATTTAATTGTCCATGGACACGATTAAAAAAAAACATAAACTCCTATCAATTATGCCTTTTTTGCCACCCTATTAAAAACTAGAGAATAGTAAAATAATGAAGTGAAATTTGTTTTGTGATTTTCTCATTTGTTACATACACAGCAGAACATCGATGTTTCATTTAAGACCTCACATAATACGCGATGTAATTTTCATTTGGCGACACACAAGTTAAAGTTTTATTATATCCACGTAACAAAAATTCAAAAGAGAATAAGTGGGATTAACTACTTACTAAATCATATTCTCGAGATATGCGCATTAGGACATAATGAAGGTGACCTCCAGTACTAACGTGGATTTCAACGCTCTGAACATATTTAAAATCAATAGATCGAAGAATTTCTTTGTTTAAAAGACTAATAGTGACTTGCTTTTTCTCTGGAATAAATCGGATGATAATATCCTTGAGACCTTCCCTTTTACCGATCCACTCCGTAACTGCAATACAAAGTATCATTGGTACAGTGAGCAAAAATAGGAAATGGAACACCTTAAGAACTTTTGGTCTGATGATCGGATTGTCATGTACTAAATGCAATCTTAATTGTTCGGAGGACTAGACTTAAATATGCGGAATAATCCATGCAGACGGTATTTTTAGTTGCTAAAACACGATCGAACTGAATGTACTTTGACTGAATGAACATAGTTTTTGTTCGAGAGATTGAAGCGGTTTATGTTTGTAAAATTATTGAGCTTGACTATAAGGTTTGGCTTTAAATCTATCTAAACCTTATATACTCTAGAACAGTGGTTTCCAACTTCCATGAGGCCGGGGGCCACAATTAAAAACACAAATCAAATGGCGGGCCGCAACTTTATCAAAATTTTTTGTAGGACGCTTTCATGTTTGAAGGAACATTAAATATTACTGTCAGAGTTTTACCAAGTTGTACAAAACAAAAGTATTGAATTACAAATAAAAATAAGAAGTTGTAACGAACTCTCCTCTTTCCCCCACTACAGCGCCTCTGGCGGTGAAGTAAGACAGTCTGCCAGGAACCGCCGTTAAGTACGGATGTATAATTCGAGCCCAAAACCCCCTCTTCCAAATTCTTGTATTTTTTTATCCTTGTTTTATTTTTATGTGTTTTGTCCTTTTCAATAAATATTTAGAGTTAGATAATTTCTAGTCTTTCATTATTTATGTGAATTGGTAGAAATACAAATAAACCAGGACTTCCCCTACAANAAAGGAGCGGTGAGCTGACCAATTTATTAACGAATTATAAACATAAACTAACCTTGCACCACCATCACGCTTGCAGACGCAAATGCAGTTGCAAGACACAGACTTCTGCCCCATTCCTTCAGGAAACCCCTCATTACTGACTTTGATTGTTCCAGAATCTTAACATCAACAATTACAAGACTAAGAACAAACCACTTTAAGCGGATGAAAATTCTTCCCGACAAAATAAGAACTTATATTCCCTGCAAGAACTGCACCGATATCCAACTTACCCCGGATTGCATTTTCGAGTGCCCAGCCCTTACCCCATATGTTTTAGAACTAGGTATGGTGACACTGGTTTCAGAACTTCGTGAGATCCTCTACAGTAATGATGTATTGGAGCTAGCGTCTGCAGTTTTGAAGGCACACGAGGCCATTTAATTGTCCATGGACACGATTAAAAAACAAACAAACATAAACTCCTATCAATTACGCCTCTTTTGCCACCCTATTAAAAACTAGAGAATAGTAAAATAATGACGTGAAATTTGTTTTGTGATTTTCTCATTTTTTACATACGCAGCAGAACATCGATGTTTCATTTAAGACCTCACATAATACGCGATGTAATTTTCATTTGGCGACACACAAGTTAAAGTTTTATTATATCCACGTAACAAAAATTCAAAAGAGAATAAGTGGGATTAACTACTTACTAAATCATATTCTCGAGATATGCGCATTAGGACATAATGAAGGTGACCTCCAGTACTAACGTGGATTTCAACGCTCTGAACATATTTAAAATCAATAGATCGAAGAATTTCTTTGTTTAAAAGACTAATAGTGACTTGCTTTTTCTCTGGAATAAATCGGATGATAATATCCTTGAGACCTTCCCTTTTACCAATCCACTCTGTAACTGCAATACAAAGTATCATTGGTACAGTGAGCAAAAATAAGAAATGGAACACCTTAAGAACTTTTGGTCTAATGACCGGATTGTCACATGCTAAAGGCAATCCTAATGGTTCAGAGGACTAAACTTAAATATGCGGAATAATCAATGCAGACGGTATTTTTAGTTACTAAAACACGAGCGAACTAAAAAAGGCGAACTGAATGTACTTTGATTGAATGAATATAGCTTTTGTTCGAGAGATTGAAGCGGTTTATGTATGTAAAATTACTCAGGTTGACTATAGGGTTTGGCTTTAAATCTATCTAAACCATATATGCTCTAAAACTATAAACCACAATCAGTAAAATATAGTCACAATAATTTTGGCAGAAGGGGGATCAGAAGTTTAATGTAAATTTCAATATTTTCGCCATATCTCGGAAAATGGGTAAGCGATTTTTGTATTTATTTTATTTAATATTTTTTCATATTTCCTATTGTTTAATTTAATATCCGCCAAAAAGACTTTTGAATTGATAGGTGAACGCAATTTAAATAACTTTAAGCTTTGTAATATTAAATGACAAAATACGTAATTGTTCCATAAATTTCTGAGAATTAAAATTTCGAGAAGTCGTATTTTTAAATTTTTATTTCTCAGAAACTACACTGGTTATCATAAATTAAGGAAAATTCACAAAAATCGCGATAACTCAAGAAATTACACATGGAATTTTATGAAACTTACCCACAATATACAACACATAGTAAGGTATTAAACAACATAAAAAGAAATTATCAGACATTAATAGTAGTATAGAAATTAGCACATGTATAAAATAAACAAATTGGAAGTATCGGTTTGCAATAGAAAAAGTACCTTTAATATGGAATATGATTGCCTCTAGAAGCAATACAGCACAAACAGCGATGTGTGATGCTTTCAATTATGCGGTCTATCAGTTCAATAGGAAGTGAGAGCCATTGCTCTTG
>NC_092210.1:66698822-66705552 GCF_043381705.1 Parasteatoda tepidariorum | reverse complement strand
AAAAAAAAAAAAAAAAAAAAAAAAAAAAAAAAAAAAAAAAAAAAAAAAAAAAAAAAAAAAAAAAAAAAAAAAAAAAAAAAAAAAAAAAAAAAAAAAAATGAAAAAAAAAAGAGCAACATACACGATTATTTTTGTATTTGAATAAATATTTTCTTGAGTGCAAAACCTGAAAAATAATTTTTTTTTTGTACCGTTGGTATGTTAAATTTCACTGAAATGGAGAAATTAGGTTTTTATTAGCGAAAAAAGTATTTTAAACCCATATAGATTTTTTACAAAAATTGTCCGCAAAAAAATGACAGCTGATATATTTTAATTCGCGGGCCACAAAAAAAGGCTTCGAGGGCCGGATGCGGCCCCCGGGTCGCCAGTTGGAAACCCCAGTTCTAGAACTATAAACCACAATCAGCAAAATATAGTCACAATAATTTTGGCCGAAGAGAAATCATAAGTTTAATGTAAATTTAAATTTTTTTGCCATATCTCGGAAATTTTATTATTTTTATTTCCAATGAGCTGCACAATCGGTCTTGCCGATGAGCAGACCTAGTGCGTTCTTCAGAGGTGGTATCCACTCTTTCAGGACCACCACAATGGGTGAGATACCGTTGGTCATGTCAATATGGACGTCTAGTTTCTGCCACACTAGATGGCAGCACCGAGACTCTATTTGGATGCTAAAGTGCACTAGGAACTTAATTTTGCCGGAAATACCAGGAGCCAATAAGGCACTCCAGGGATCTTTTACATGGCCGCTGAGGATTTTCTGCATGCCGAAAATCCGGTGTCTAGGCCGGGGATCGAACCCGCAGACTTGGGCTCAGAAGGCCGACGACAAACCAACTGCGCCACCCAGCCACATATCTCGGAAAATGGTTAAGCTATTTTTGTATTTATTTCATTTAATATTATTTCATATATTTCCTATTATTTAATTTAATATCCGTCAAAAAAAACTTTTGAATTGATAGGTGAACGCAATTTAAACAACTTTAAGCTTTGTAATTTTAAATGAAAAAATACGTTATTGCTCCATTACTTTCTCAGAATTAAAATTTTGAAAAGTCGTATTTTTAACTTTTTATTTCTCAAAAACAATTTAATCGATTGTGTTCAATATTTGTACTTTTTAATTTAAAATTACATAGTTAAAAATGATGTAAAAATTCGTAGACATTATAATTCAAAATTTTTTCGATTATCAATTAATTGAATAATAAAATTAATTATAAAAAAAACTCGCATGAAATTTAAGAATTAAAGTATTTTGGGATCTATCTTCATTTTTTTTTTGCAACAAATCTTATCTTATTATCTTTGGAAACAAAATTTTATAATTGTGAGTAAAAAGGTGTTGTTTTGCCTTAATGGTGTTGTTGTTTCTAATATCACTTGCCTATATCAGCAAGTCTGCTCGGTGAAACTAAGCGAATTTAAGACAGAGGATGTGTTTCTTTTTTTTGAGTGGGTGGCGTCATCTATGGCCAAGAATACAACTTCAGCCACACACACGTCATAGTTGGTTTGTAGGGTGAACCTATTCATACATCCATTCATTCATCCACAGATCGTAATGGCCTGAACCAGAGAACGATCAATCTCCAATTCAGTACCCCCAGAGGTACTGATTTGTTATGGGAACTGGGGCAGTAAAAAATATCCATTTATTCTAAACACAAAAATATTCCTCATCTCAAATAAAGTTATTTTTTCTAAACTGCACAACATGAATTTGTTTGAAAAAACATATTATGTTTGGTTGTAAGTTGAAAAATTTTAATTTTTCTTAATAAGTCAGATTTAAGCGGAAAAGATGCTTCGTTAGAAGTTTCTTAATTCTACTACATACAATAAAAGCGATTTCTTATTTATTCGATTTCTTATTCGATACTAAAATGTCACTCATAACACACTTCATCACTATCATCCTCTTTAATTACTATAGATTCTAGGGGCTTAGGATAATATGCTTTTTTATAGAAGTATATTTTTCATCAGACTTTTGTATAATACTGTTTACAAATAGGTACTTTACAAGTTTTGCTTGAAGGCAGAAGTAACAGTAAATAGAAGGAGATTTTTTGTTGTTGCGTAAATAGAGATCCTGATGTTTTTGGAGAAGATCGCTCAGTTGAAAAATTTCATAAATGTGGCTTATCATTACATTGCTCTGAGCCCTTTATGTTTAAAAAAGTAACGATTGAAGCTTACCAATTAATGAATTCTCATCTGACTGTACTTTCTTCTGTAGCTTGACTGAAGATCGCATACGTTTTATATCTTTCTTCCGAATTTGTACCAAAACAAATAATGCTATTACGCAACCTTAAAGTAACAAAACATATTAACATATATAGTGATAAACAAAACTTGCCAAATGTCTTAGCTAGTTAAAAGGAAACATGGATATGAAATAGAATTAATTTTAAATTAAGTTCAGTTATAAGAAAGCAAAGCTTAGCTAAAATGCATGAGTGGGCGAAGTAAATTAGAATTGAAAAGCAATCCAAAAGGAATTGCGTAAGCAGTTCCGGGAGGCTAATTTACAATCTAGTGGTCCATAACGATTCTCTCTCTCGCTCTCTCTCTGTCTTTAGAGAGATTTGTAGTTGGTTCCAATTATAATACAAGCCTTGATTTCTTTTAAAATTTGTTACCAGAACTAAAACAATGTCAACAAGTTTTTAAAAAAATTTAAAACGTCCTAAATCCGGAAGCGGGACATTAAACGCTGCTGTATTGGAAGAACGCTTCCGGAGTTGGCAGCGATCCGGGAGTGATCCCTCTAATTTGAATAGAAGGCTTTATAACAGGACATGCACTTCCGTAAGTATAGTTGAATCTCAAAACTAAACTGTATTTTAGTTATCTCGTAGTGACCTATACTTGTTTGCAACAGCAGCAAATATAAAGGTGGAGCTTAGAAAATACTAAATATGTTTACATCAGAGATTCTCTGAAATGTATTTAAAGAGTCAAAATACTTACTTTCAACTTACCAATAATAAATAAAAAGAGGAAGAGAAAAGACAAAGCATATGCTGCACCACTGCCAGTGAAGTAATCATATGTTTCTGGTTCAGAATGTGCACAGACAGGAACATGAAAATGTGAAGGACAATTCTGTCCGGAATTCTTGACCACTGGAAGAGCATGACAGTTCTTCAACTGCCCATTTCTAGCACATCGAAAGGCTGTTAACTTTTCGGAGCACTTTAGATTAGATACACTGTCTAAAAATATAAGGGCAAATGTAAATACCCGTTTAAATGAAACATGTATATTTCTAGAGCTAAAGCATAGGTAATCTTTGTACCAGTGGGAGCTACACCAGAAGTAGGAACATGGAATGCATCTGGAGACAAATCATTGTGTTTAAGACCAGTTGTAACTGCCAGTATAATATCATACATTTTAATGCCTCTAATGATATCAATTTCTTGTCGTGTGAAAAACCTGGAAATTTAAATTTATGATACAATAATAATTTTAAAAAAATAAAAATACTCCAAAAATATTTAAAAGGAACTTTTCTTTTAAGAGAATACACCAGGGACTAATAATAAATTCTTTGTATGTGATTTTGAACTTTTTGTGTGGATTTTTGAAAAAAAAAATTAATAAATAAAATTGGAAAAGGAGAGATATAAAAATTTTTGCTACCAAATTTAAACTTGCTTTTTGAGATCGACCTAATCTTATTTAAAAAATACAACCGTTTTTAAAATTTGATGATGAATATTTTTGTAACTTACAAATATAAATATTTGTAAGTTATATAATATTGTAATATATATATATATATATAATACAAATATAATATTGTAATATATATATAATACAAATATAATATTGTAATATATATATATAATACAAATATAATAATGTAATACATATATATTTGTAAAACATACAAATATAAGGCAAAAGAAAAAATGGCTTCATATAATAGAAAAAAATAATTCCGAGGTTTCATAAGTAAATCACTAAAACATTATTTGATTTTTAATGATTAACATTATAGTGTTCCGTAATCCTACCACCATTAAATGGTTGACTGAATGTAAACAATAACAAGTTTCCTAAGACCAGAAGAAATTTAGAAGACTTCCGGTGTATCCTTCCGCTTATGTTATGCTTACGAGGCGCGGTGTGAACAGGCTTAATATTCTAGGACGTTTTATTATTGTGATTTGTGTTGAAATGTACTCGTAATTTTACAGTTCATAAGAGTTTTCTATAATTTATAAATTCTAACAGAAACAAATTTAACAAAATTCATATTCATGAACAACAATAACAAAATTAATAGCCATGTTTTGAATGTTATCAATTATTTAGCTACATTTGTGTAAAATAGCACCGTTTGTTATTTTTTCGGTAGCATCACACCAAGCTTGCGGAGTCTTCCGAATTAATTTGTTGTTTGTTTCGTTGATATCATTCGAATTTTAACCCCTAGCGCCATCTGTGAGGATCTTTACACTGCCAACCATCCATTTTCATGTATTTTGAAAATATTTATTAGAAATAAAGTCAGATATAAAACCCATTTGAGCCAATAATTAAAATTCTAAAAGGATAAAAAACAAAGTTATTAAAAGCTTATAAATAATTCTCGAAGTCAATCTGAGAACATAAAAAAAAAAAACTAATGAATTAGAGGTGAAAACGACAGATCCAAACGAAAGGCTAACGTTTTTCAGTTCAATCCGATTTCAATCTGAGAATATAAAAAAACTAACGAATTAAAGGAGAGAACGGCAGATCCAAACGAAAGGCTAACACGTTTCTGTTCAATTCGATTTATCAACTGTTTCTCAATTATTTTGATCTCTCCTTGGCTCTGATTGATCTCGATTATGAATAGTTAATTTTCATAAAGTTATAAATTTTTCGCAATTGAGCATTATTTTGCATTACCAAATGTATAGCTTTGTTCTTCTGATTTTATTTTGAAAAAGAATCTATATAAAGGCAGCGATTTCAGAACACACACTATAGCAGCAGTAACTAGAATTGTTCTAATTCATGGCGTGCACAGCTGTCCTTATTTTGCACCAAAAGTTACAAGCAAATTTTGTGGCAAAGGATCTCACTTGAGTTCTTTTACTAGGTAATTAAAAATTTAAAAATACTTATGCATATGTTAGAAAGCTTAGAATATATATAAAGGCAGCGATTTCAGAACACACACTATAGCAGCTGTAACTAGAATTCTTCTAATTCATGGCGTGCACAGCGGTCCTTATTTTGCACCAAAAGTTACAAACAAATTGTGTGGCAAGGATCTCGTTTGAGTTCCTTTACTAGGTAATTTAAAATTTAAAAATACTTATATGTTAGAAAGCTTAGAATCTATATAAAGGCAGCGATTTCAGAACACACACTACAGCAGCTGTAACTAGAATTCTTCTAATTCATAGCGTGCACCGCGGTCCTTATTTTGCACCAAAAGTTACAAACAAATTGTGTGGCAAGGATCTCACTTGAGTTCTTTTACTAGGTAATTTAAAATTTAAAAATACTTATGCATATGTTAGAAAGCTATACTAACTCATTCTCCTTATTTTGAAACCAAAACCGATCACCATTTCTAATACGTATAAATTGTTCACGGATAACTTCTTTAAATACTGGTCCCATTCCATTTTTTGTTTCTAAAAGTCCACCTAAAAATATATCCACTTCATCCATTGACGTATAATATTTTGGAAGAACTTTCAATATAAGCTGAAAAAAAATAACAAATTATAGTAAAATATAAAATAGTAATTTGTCTTAGAATATTTTAACAGAAGCAGATAAATGCATTTAGTTCATTCAATGCGGAGAATTTAGAATGGCATAAAAGGTAAGGAAAAAGATAACAATAAGTAAAATAGTAATATTAACACACATTTCTTTACAAATTACAGTAGCCTGAAAAGTTTCCCGCTAGTATACTTTTACTAACTTTTTTTGGTCTTTGAATGCTTCAATGAGGGAAAAGCAAATATTTTCATTTTATTTATTGTTCTTCAAACGTGACGCAAAAAAAAGGAAAATAAGTAAATAATCAATAAATTAGTATTGATCTTTTGTTATTTATAATTCTGTAACGTTCTTCAAACGTGATGCAAAAAAAAAGGTAAATAATCAATAAATTAGTATTGATCTTTTGTTATTAATAATTCTGTAAAGTTCTTCAAACGTGATGCAAAAAAAAAAGGAAAGTAAGTAAATAATCAATAAATTAGAATTGATCTTTTGTTATTAATTCTGTAACATTCTTCAAACGTGATGCAAATAATAGGAAAATAAGTAAATAATCAATAAATTCGTATTGATCTTTTGTTATTAATAATTCTGTAACGTTTCTATAACGTTTTTTTTAATTCTGTAACGTTTGTAATTTTTGCCATATATGTATGGCAAAATTTTGCCATAGGCAAAACCTCATAGGAATATCCTATGGCATTTTTTATATGGCAAAAATTTGCCATACGTATATGGCAAAATTTTGCCATAGGCAAAACCCCATAGGAATATCCTATGGCATTTTTTTATATGGCAAAATTTTGCCATACGTATATGGCAAAAGTGTATGGCAAAATTTTACCATAGGCAAAACCCCATAGGAATATCCTATGGCATTTTTTTATATGGCAAAATGTTGCCATACGTATATGGCAAAAGTGTATGGCAAAATTTTACCATAGGCAAAACCCCATAGAAATATCCTATGGCA
>NC_092210.1:66689333-66697359 GCF_043381705.1 Parasteatoda tepidariorum | reverse complement strand
ATCAATAAATGTACTAATAAAGGGAGGATAGGCCATCGCTATGTTAACAAACAATTTCTAAGTGCTTAAAAATGGTGAGAGTAAACAAACCGAAGTATAAATAAGTACTACTGTTGATGAGTTGACCTGGGTATTCCATTGGTTGGTAATATCCAAAACCTTCTGGTAGGCTGATGCAAAATATTGCTAAATGACCTTAAGCTATATATGAGTATGTAAATCTAACTTGAGCTTTGTTATTTGAGAAAAAACATTGTAAAAATGCAAAGAAAAAACAAAATAAAGCACTCGGAGACAATTTTGACAATAATATAATGATACATAATTAAAAAAAAACACTTAAAGATAAATAAAATGGCCCTAATCTATGTAAAAAGAAATAAAAATGAACTAAGACAACAAATGTATGATCGAATCAATTTAATAAAGGTTTGTAAACAATGACTCTGGTATTAACTTAAAAACAGCATGGAATAGGAAAAGCTATTAAATGAATAATGTCGATTATAAATTTAATTGATTAAAGAATTATGAATATGGTGTGATTTAAAGCACTTAACTGTGTTTGCGATCATAGAAATTGTTTACAATTTGTTATGGGGAATAGAACACCAATTAACATGGGAAAGTGATGTCTCTTTGAAATTTAATATAAAGTCAAAGGATGGATGAAAAATTAAAAACAGGGTGGCGGACAATTGAAAACATTTGGGGGAACAACATATAAGAAATTTAGATAGAAATAAAAACGCTAAGATAAAAATTTGAGTGTCCAAAGTCAGAGTTTACAAAATACTAATTTTAACATAGCGATAGCCTATACCTAGGAGCGTCAAAAAATTTAAAGATACTGATAATTAGAGTACCAGACCACTGGAAAATAAAAAGTTAATATATTTGAATAGAGAATCGCATGAAGGATTGAAATGAAATGCTTTAAATTTGAAAAGAGTCGATAAGTTAATGAAAATTTAAGCCAAAGATAGCAATGATTACCACTTGCAGTGGATGACATGTTAAAATGGCGATATGACACTCTAAGCCTAAATCAAAGGAACATCGAAAATCTATAACTTGAAAACGGAAAAAGGGGCCTCCCAGAGGCCGGGAAAGACTCACCAGGAATGCCTTGGGGTGTTACATGCTGTTTTTATTAAGAATTGGGTGGAACAAATAGATATTTAACGCTTTTATTAGCGATTTTTTGGAGCTCTGAATAGAGATGCTGCTTGTGTAGTTCTTATTACTATATTATCTCTATGTTATACTGCCATACAAATCTTTAAGGTTACCATTGGCCTATGGTATACTGCCATACGAATTTCTGTGGTTGCCATAGCCCAATGGTGACGTGCCATACAAATCCTTATGGTTACCATTGGTCTATGGTATACTGCCATACAAATCTTTATGGTAGCCATAGGCTTATGGGGTTGTGCCATACAAATCTCTATGGTAACCATAGGCGTATGGCATCCGGCCATACAAATTTCTATGGTAGCCATAGGTTGCCATAGATTACCATAGGCTTCTCTATGGCAAATTTTCCTAAGGGTTATTTTTGTTCATTTGACCTATTTATTTTGACTTATTAATTTACTTTAGCTAATTTAAAATATGAAGTATAGGCAGAATGTTTAACAAACCTTGTCGTGTCACTTTGAAAATAATGTACCATAAAAGCTCATTTAAAAACTCTGTAAAATATAATTATTAAAATTTATAAATACTCTTTAGCTTATGTTCATTCAGCTCTTATAAGCTTTAAGAAAATAGAAGCAAATTTCTGATTAAATATAGTACACTTTTGTGCTTTATGTAATATTTTAATTTAATTTTTTATTGAGATTTTGTGATCCGACAAATTTAACGTGCACCAGCCACCATTTACTACACGGGGAGGCTTCGGCCTGCTGGATTCGAACTCCCGTTCTTACGAGCGTGAGTCCAGTATCCTGCCAACCAGGATATCCCGGCCCATTTAACTTATTTAGAGAAACTTTAAAACTAATATTTTGGATTAAAAAGTCTCACGAGACTGAATTCTTTTTTATTCCGATCATTTTGTGACGTTTGCTTCGACTAAAAATTTCTCATCTGAATTTGTTTTGAAAATTATAAATAGCTTTTTTCTTTTTTAAATTTGCATCCGTTGATCAATTATAGAACACTTGAGATTTAACCAAGTTCCCTTTTAAATTCACATGATAACCAGAGCCATAAGTTTAATTTGTACATTCATTAAAGTGGTTGTGTGTTGTTAATCGCTAACTGTGACAGTAAAAAATGTTCGATTAGTTTCTCAGTTAAAGAATTTGTTGCTGAATGTGTAATATTTTTACGCATTGTTCCACCTAAGCTCCCTAGAAATATTTTTTTCAATCGTAAATATTAGTGTGTCCAGTGCACAGAATATAAAAGTGAACACAATAATTGATTGAAAATTGATCTAATGACAAGATTTTCTAGAACTAGGACACAATCTTAATTATTCGAGAGCTTAACATAAAATATATTAATTTTCAGTGCTGACGATATTCTAAGTTACGAAATCAGACACAAAAAGTACTTTCTCTGAAAAAATACCCTTGCATTTTTACACTCATAAAATATTGGAGTTAGCCGCAATCTCAAAAAAATTGCCCGCAAGTTTAAGCAGGAGAACGGTAAAAAATGTGGACCTCTTAAAATTATATTTTCTTTTTGTGTATTTCGGCCTGTTTCGTGTACTTTTTAAGAAAAGCGAAAGCTTTTTGCACATTAAAATCCGTTCAACCAGAAAAAAAAATTCATTACAAAAAACAATTTCTAATAAGTATTTATTATTTTATTTAACAGTCGAAAAGATTTCGAATTATAAGGAATACAAATTTTTAAATAATTCAATCATTTTTGTATTAATCTTAAAAGCATTATTCAACATCTCACGAGATTGGTTAAATTCATCATCATATATTATATAAAAAATCATTATACACATTAAGATTACTTTACTTAACCATGCGTACCTGTTCATACTCAGGATAGCTTAGATTGGCCATTGTTTCAAAACTAAATTCTGTTATATTTTCTTGCGGAAGAAGCATTTTTCTAGCAAATCCATAACCAGGCAGACCATGATCTCGACCACGTTGAATATTAAGAGCAATTAGATCTCGACGTGTAAATTCCGGTGGACCATGTAAATAACCTAGTCAATCACAATAAAATTGTTAATTGCTTCCAATTATAAAGCATTATGTTCTAGATAAGTGGTTCCAAATTTTTAGCGATTTGTGGCGCATTTTTTGACTAGCGGATTGCTAAGGGCTCTCTCTATATATTTCAGTTTAAGGAAATATTTATTATATAATATATATATTTCCTCATGTCCTATATGCCCACAAAGAGGCAAGGCTCACTCACTTTTCTAGATGCTTTTTTGATACGATATCAAAATTAATACGATTTAATTTTGGATATCTAAAAAATAATCTTTTATAATTTTTAAAAAAATGTAGACCGTACGCAAAATACTCCATCGACTCAAATAAAAAACTTCTTTCTGTTCAAGTCAGGAAAAGAAAATACAGTTTAACATTATATCGAATACAAATAAATTTAACGTTATTCCTTTCGGAGTTTTACAGATCACAAATTTTTGGCAATTAGTCAAATTGATCAGCTATAGAACAATGTAGGGGAGAGGGGGGCACATGTGAACATGGTATGTTTTACCAATATGATCTGAAATAAAGAATCTTGAATTATTTTCAATTGATGGCAGTATTAGTCCTACCTCTCTGCAAAACTTTCAGAACAATGAGACATTTTGTTGTTCCATTCTGACAATTTCTTTGTACCAGCTGGTGTTGTTTATATTATAATCACTCGCTTCTTCAAGTGAAAGCATAGTATAAATCAACTCATGAACTAAAATTAACTATTGCAGACCATTATGTGAACATTCAGGTTAGTTTATGACAATAATTTATTTTTTTTACTCAATTAAAAATTCTTGATTTTTCAAGTTAGGTTTAAGAAGGATGATGGGGCACTTGTGAACAAAACATCTGGGGCAGATGTGAACAGTTCACATGTGCCCCTACATAGTATTAAGATTAAGATTATTATCCTCATGATATTATAAGTTTAAAAAATATGTATGCATTTAAAATTCATATTATTTAGTTTTCCATAATTAATTTATTATTTTTTCTTTAAAATTTTTTTAAAAAATTAAATGGTTGATCGCGCATTACGTATATTAACTGATACACCTGGGAGAGATAGAATTGCTAAAGCTACAAATGAAAAAAATGAAAAAATGATTAAAAAAAAAAAAAGCATGAAGGAGTATTAGAGAAGAAAGAAAAAGGCCCATTACAACTCCTGAGGAACATGAAGTTGCGAAAAACCCAACAGCGGAAAAATTATTGTACAGCTGAAAAATTATTTTCCCGTTGACAGTACTGTTGTACAATTTAAATTCACATGGTAAGCTACAACCCCTTCAGTATAATACGCATCTATATCTGTTATATTAAAGATTTTTTTCTTTGAAATATGATGATTGCTTTGTGTTTTTAATTTTGTTCATCTGTGCCCCAGGCATGTTCACATGTGCCCCCAATAGGGGCACATGTGAACAATTGAAGTCATTTTTCTAAAATATCATAAAGTAAAGAAATATTTTACTGAAAAATCTCAAAAAATTCACTTCCCGAACTATTGGGTTTAATTTTCCTGATACATTATGATTGTATTTAGAATATTTTTTAAAAATTCGGCTATATTTTAACAATATTTTTTTGCTCACTGCAAGCAAACTTTTGTTGTTCTTTCGGATTTTTAAATGATTATAAAAAGAAGTTTAAAGATTCATAAATTGTTTATGATAATATAATAAAACATTTTAGTCATAAAACATACTTCTCAAATCATCAACCACAGAGGTATCTTCTTTTTCTGCAGCTTGAAAAGTCATCCCAAGTATTAGATTTTCAATGCCACTTCTATAAACAATTTCCTATGAAGTAAAAAAAAAAAGTGTTTTTTTATTTTTATTTTTATAATATGTGCAAACGTCAATAATATGCATCTTTACAATAAATTCAAAATACCGGGATAGCCTGGTAGATAGGGCACTAGGCCCGCGTCCAAGAGGTCGTGGGTTCGATCCCCGCCGGTCGAAAGCTCTCCGTGTAGTAAATGGTGACTGGTGCACGTTAAATCTGTTGGGTCACAAAGTTCTCCATGTTCTCATAACAAATTAAACCTCTATGGGGTACTGGTCCAGGAGATTCCTTTTCTGGAGTGGGTTCAAAATTACAAGGCTACCGAGTTGAGCATTAGTTGTCGTAAATCCAAAATTGGGTCGGCTGCTCAACAACGATTATAAAAATAAAAATAAATTAAAAAAGACAGCCGTATTAGCTCAGGTGATAGAGCGCTTGCTTCTCAATGAGATGAACCGGGTTCGAATCCCGGTAATGGCTGGTTGATTCGAATTCCGCACCCGGCTCGCTCCAACCACAGTGCTGACGTGAAATATCCTCAGTGGTTGACGGATCAGGGGTTAGAGTCTCCTCGCCCTCACGCTAATTGTGGGAGGTTTTCCTCTCCGTGTAACACAAATGCGAGTTAGTTCCATCAAAAAGTCCTCCACGAAGGCAAAATTTCTCCCAATACTCGATCCAGGCGTTCCCTTTTCCTCTAGATTGGGTTCAAAATTACAAGGCTATGGAGTTGAACATTAGTAGTCGTAAACCCATAAAATTGGGATGGCTGTTCAAGGACANATGTGCTATATGCCCACAAAGAGGCAAGGCTCACTCACTTTTCTAGATGCTTTTTTGATACAATATCAAATAATTTTAACGATATCAAATATTTTTTAATAAAATAACGATTTAATTTTGGATATCTAAAAAATAATCTTTTATAATTTTTAAAAAAATGTAGACCGTACGCAAAATACTCCATCGACTCAAATAAAAAACTTCTTTCTGTTCAAGTCAGGAAAAGAAAATACAGTTTAACATTATAACGAATACAAATAAATTTAACATTATTCCTTTCAGAGTTTTGCAGATCAAAAAATTTGCAATTAGTCAAATTGAGTTAGCTACAGAACAATGTATCTGAGGAATATTTGAGGAAACAAAAGTAATGCTCAAATAATTGTTCACTTTCCGTACTATTGAGTTTCATTTTCCTGATACATTATGATTGTATTTAGAATATTTTGAAAAATTCGGCTACAGTTTTACAATATTTTTTTAATCTCTGTGAGCAAACTTTTGTTGTTCTTTAGGATTTTTGAATGATTTTAAAAAGAAGCGTAAACATTCATAAATAGTTTATGATAATACAATAAAACATTTTAGACATAAAACATACTTCTCAAATCATCAACCACAGAGATATCTTCTTTTTCTGCAGCTTGAAAAGTCATCCCAAGTATTAGATTTTCAATGCCACTTCTATAAACAATTTCCTATGAAGTAAAAAAAAAGTGTTTTTTTTTAAAAAATACGTGCCAACTTCAATAATATGTATCATTACAATAAATTCAAAGAGGTCGTGGGTTCGATCCCCGCCAGCCGAAAACTCTCCGTGCAGTAAATGGTGACTAGTGCAGGTTAAATCTGTTGGGTCGCAAAGCCCTTCTTATTCCCATAATAAATTATACCTTTATGGGGTACTCTGATCCAGGATATTCCTTTTCTGGATTGGGTTCAAAATTACAAGGCTACAGAGTTGAGCATTAGTTGTCGTAAACCCAAATTTGGGTTGGCTGTTCAACAACGGTTATAAAAATAAAAATAAATTCAAAAAGAGAGCCGTATTGGCTCAGGTGATAGAGTACTTGCTTCTCAATGAGATGAACCGGGTTCGAGTCCCGGCAATGGCTGGTTGATTCGAATTCCGCACACGACTCGTACCGACCACAGTGTTGACATAAAATATCCTCAGTGGTTGTCGGGTCATAGGTTAGAGTCCCCTCGCCATCAGGCTAACTGTTGGAGGTTTTCCTCTCCATGTAACACAAATGTGGGATAGTTCCATCAAAAAGTCCTCCACGAAGGCAAAATTTTTCCCAATACTCGATCCAGGCGTTTCCTTTTCCTCTAGATTGGGTTCAAAATTACAAAGCTATGGAGTTGAACATTAGTAGTCGTAAACCCATAAAATTGGGATGGCTGTTCAAGGACAGTTATAAAATAAAATAAAATACTTAATCCAGTCAGGAGTTCCCTGGGGATCATTGTTCAAATCAGATTGAATTTTGTAGATTCTAGAGTCTTAACCTCCATGATCCTCGATTGCTTTTTCTACGGTAGTGTTTTACTTAATAAATAAGGAAATTGTGTTAATATATATATATATATATACAGTGAATTCGCGATAACTCGAATCTGATAGGACTGACAAAAAACTTCGACATATCGGAATTTCGACTTACCGTTAGTTTCGGTTTTGGACTTTCAAAATATTGTCGGATTATTTAATTAATGCTTATTAATTACAAATCCTCTAAATGCTTACAATATTTAAGATTATTTTTCTGACAAGCCATTTACGATAAGACTTTTTGAAGCACTTTATAATACTCTGGTCCATCATCTGCAACTTTGCTGTTGTGTTTGGCGGGAGAAACTGCAAATTTACTGCTTTCAAGTTAGGTAGATCACTATGCGCTGTACATTTATACATAAAGAGTATCACAAGAGAAACATCGGGGATTTCGGTATTTTCCGATAACAAGTAAGGGCAATTTCTCTGTCCCAGACGCATTTCTTTCAACTAGTACAGTCAAACGTTCCTTGCTCATTTTACCTCCTGAGCAGTTTTCATCCTTAAACATCACAGTCTTATTTGGAAGACATTTAAAAAATAAACCCATTTCATCATATTGAAAACATCATTTTAACTGTATCCTTGAAGTAAATTTGGTAACGTTTCATTTAACCACTGTTTACATACTTCAAGAGGGACAGCTTTAGCTTCTCCATGAATAGTGTGAAAGACATTGTGTGTGTGT
>NC_092210.1:66638778-66689162 GCF_043381705.1 Parasteatoda tepidariorum | reverse complement strand
AAGTCGATTAATTCAAAATCGAGTTATAGTAATATTCGAGTTATCGTACTTCGAGTTATAGCGAATTGACTGTATATATATACGTATATATATTCTTTTTCCGTACGTCAAAATGATAGTAGTATCACTTTCCTGCCTGAAAAGGAGCAATAAAATAAGTTTAAAAAGCGCTTTTTCTGTATCAAAATCTAAACAATCCAAAATCAAGAGTTTCTATACCTAAACGGGAACTATATTTTGTTTAGGAAAATAGATGGGCGAACATGATTGAATACATGGACGAACATTAACTCAAATATTCATGTGTGCACGTACTTTCTTTTTTATAGTGTCCATAACTTTCATACTAATTTTAAATCTAACAATTTTTGATTATCTTTTTCTTTGTACGATTTCCCTTCTTTAATGTACAAATTATTTTTATGAAGAAGCGAAGACACTTTAAAATGAAAGAGAAAAGTTAATTACCTTGAATATTTAATCGGATATTTCTTCAAATATTAATTTAATATATATTTTTAGTTAAGTTTTTAATTACCTTGGCATCGTAGAAACTTTCACACAAACGAATAACTGAGTTTTCACACTTGTCGGTGTTGGATCTGAAATAAATAAATAAATAAAAGAAAAATTACAAAATTTTGAAGTAAAAATTCAATTTGATTTACAATTTTTATAATACAACTTAGAGGTATTAAGTATTATAGTATTAAGAGAGGTCATAGCTAAAGTAATTTAATTTAGATCAACACAGTCTGTTCTGGTTGATGAATGTCTATGGTATTTGGTATGAGAGGTTCATGGACTACGGGTAAAAGAAATATAAAATAAAATTAGTTCAAAGTTCGACCACTAGATGAAAATGACAAGTATAGTATAATAATAAAAAAACACATCAACTGGAGAGACTCAAAACCTCACATACCAAATCTAAGTAAATAATCCTAATCTTAGTAAATAATATATAATCATAGTAAATGTTTAATGGGCATTTTCGTTAAAAAGATATTCAAAATGCGTCACTGCGAGTTTAACAGTAACACGAAGGATTTCTCAACCTATTGCAGCAATGCTTGTTGTCAATTCAGTTTTGTATGTAAGTTAAAACCACTTCCTTCGTCTTCCAGCAAAGACTTTCCGCAATTTGCAATCCCCTTTTACAGTTTTTCTGTAATAGCATGGTACAGAAAGATGGTTCTACAGTGACTATTGGCTTTTTAAACCGCTCTTAACAACTTAGTATGAAACGCGCCATCTATTAGCCGATAAATGAAAGATTTTTATTGTATATTTCTTTTTTCCATAATCCACGTGACATAATTGACCGACAAATCATAAAGTGAATAAGCGTTTTTCACAATGCCAATGCAGGGTATGAAATACGATTATTTCCTACTTTAAATTAGTATGATAATGATTCATTAGTATCAGTAAATAATTCTTTGATACTACAAGTAGGTTTATATTTTATTTTGTTTTCTTGAATAAGAAAGACATGAATTTTAAATTATCACCATGCATTATTAATAATAAAGATGTTTATTAATTACATCTTTATGAATAATAAAGCTATATCTGCATTAACAATAAAGCTGTAACCCGGTTGGGATGCGTGGGCCATTGCCCATGACACACTTGGCAAGGCAAAGAGCCATTGCCCTTTATTCCATAGATAGAATTATTTTTAAGTTTAAGGCATTATCCGGTATTCTCTACATCGATGTGTTTTAAGATAAACGGCCATTGCTTCTTATTCTATAGACAGGAATTTTATTTTGGCATAGGCATTCATCCGGTATTTTCTACATTAATGTATTTTAAGGTAAAGGGACATCACCTTTTATTCATTATACTGGAGTATTTTTCATGGCAAAGGTATGGATGCGTACTGGAGTATTTATAAGGCAAACCCTACACTAGTAATTTTGTAATCATATACTATTAATAAATAACATAATAAAACAGTTTAATGTGCGTTTTAAAAAAGTGAATTGTTAATTTATTGAATTTTAGTTAATTAATTGATTTATTGAATAACAGTTAATTATTAATATTAGTTAATTTATTAAATAACAAAATTTTTCTTTTTCTTCGATCATCCATTAATTATTATTTTTAGAAATAGCGCGAAAAAAAATGTGCCTTTTTTTCCCCTGCGATTCTTATATTTCATACTTTAAATAAGAACGCAAAGCATTGTATATATTTCTAGTAACAAACACATTTTTTAAGTTCATTTTAGTTTCGTAAAATATTTCGCACGATGTTGCTCACGTCAGGAATGTTTTTCAAAATAGGCTTAAATTTGATCAAAATAGGCTTATCTTTATCACAAGCCATCTTTATCAAAATAGGCTTAAATTTGATCAAAATCGGCTTATCTTTATCACAAGCCATCTTTATCAAAATAGGCTTAAATTTGATCGCCCGAAAGCGCCCAAGTCGACCTCTCCTTCTCAGATTAAGTGGATGTCTTAGCTTTCTAAAACGAACTATAATTTTAAAATTCATGTTTGTGACATAAATATAATTGAGAATAAAGGAAAAAAAACCTTCTGTAAACACCTCGGGGAACCATGGTATGGCCAAATCTCATTGCAGCTGATTGAAAAACATTCGAAATGCTAGGATCAATACTAGGATCGTATCCTGAAATAAATGTGTTTTCCTCAGAATCACTTTACTCTCTATATACAATATTAGAATAATATTAAAAAATGAAAAACAAACGTCTATAGTCTGGAAGTTTTTCACCCAAGAATGCGGGAAGCCATTCATTCACAATAATATTCTGCAAAAATCCAAAAACAAAATAAAATTAAAGTATATTATGAGTATTAAACAAAATATTTTACTTGTAACTCATAAATAATGAGTAGATAAATTAAAGTCCTGCTTGAAAATCTGAAACCTCCAAAAAATTATTTTTTGCTAACAGCAAAAAATAATATGAGCACAAAGGTATTGAGTTGCATTATTATTTATTTAAATAATTAAATTTACATCAATTTTTAACTTATTATAGTTAAAAAGAAATAATATAAATTTTAAAGTAAGTTTAAGTACAAAAGAAATTATTTCGATTGGGTACTTGCAGCCCGAGAAGAAGACGATCACTCATACACAGACATGTGACCTATGATCCCAGTGTCAGCTGATTTTTTAAAAACGTTAAATGGCGCGTTAAAGTCGAGCTAAGTTTCTCCGCACAAGTTAGAATATTGATTAACGTAAAGTTAATCAATTACAACGACGTATCTCACATCGAAGTTGCTAAAATTTAATTCTTTCTCATCTATGTTTTTTACTTAACTTAGATTCAGTATCTGTTTATGTCTTTTATTGTAACCGTTATATATTTTGATTTTGTGCACTTGATAACTTCAACGTATAATTTACTTATGTTCTACATGGCTTCGTGTCTGTCTTGGTGTTAAGTAAGAAATATATAGTTAAATAATTTAAATCTTTGTGAAAGAATATAGAATGTGTCACTTAAGAGAATTGATGCTTGACGGGCTTAGAATGGAAGGAACAGTTGCTAACGTAAACCAATGCCACGTTGCAGCAACCAATCAGGATCGAGATACCCACTCACTTGTAAGTATCCCATTATGATTCTTATTAGTGTTTAAGCAATATAAATTGATTGGCGATCATTTATTTGAGAAAGCTTTTAAGTCTGGAGATGTATTATATCAGCATACGCAGTCTTACAGAAATATTTGGGGGAAAAAATACATTTTAATCTAACGAAGCTTCAATAAAATAATCTATAATAATAGAATGAAGCGTTTGTTATGTGTATCTGTCGATCTTAGAACTCCAAAACCGTTTGTGCCAACGTCTTGAAAGTTGGACAGTGGACAAAAGGAGTAATTTAAACCTCAGATCCGATCTTAAAAATCATTCAAAAATTTCTGTAAGATCATTCTTGAGAAACGTTTCAAAAATAAAATGTTCTTATTGGCTTTGAACTCGGCATTCATAAAAATTGAATTGCAGACGATCCTGTTTTTTTCTTCCTTCGAATATTTTAATGATCATTGTTGTTTTCTAGCTTATAGCTCTCGCTAATAAAAAAAGAGTTCTTGTACGTTGTTTAATATCTAATTATTTCTTATTAGATGTGTCAGATGAACTAAATAATTAACGTGAACGTGGTGACATAAACAGACTACGTCACCAAATTTGTATTCCTTAAGTAATATCAAACGCGTGTTTATAGTTATGCTTTTAAAAGGTGACTCTATGAAACTAAATAATTTAAAATCAGTGGATTTTGAAATGAAAATAAATAAGTTATGTTCTGAATACCAAAATTAGTGGATAAATAGTACTAGTTTGTTTAGAACAAACGTAATAATTTGTCATTCTATAATTAAAGTTAATAGAGAAAATGAACTCATTAGTTTAGGGGGAACGTAAAAAATCGTCTTACTATTAGTGACGCCAGTGATGCTTAATAAGTTTTTTTTAATAGTTACTAATTTTTTATTTTATAACCGTCGTTTAATAGTCGACCCAATTTTTGGGTTTCGAACTACTAACGTTCAACTCCATAGCCTTGTAATTTTGAACCCGATCCGGAAGATAAGGGAAATCCTGGATCGAGTATTGGGAGAAATTTGCTTTCGTGGAGGATTTTGCGATGGAACTAACCCGCATTCGCGTTACATGAAGCGGAAAACCACGAAAACCTTTCATGCTTAATTAATTTTGACAATAGGTTCCAATTAAAATAAAAAATGCGCTGCATTAAAAAGCAAAATGAATGGAGAAATTGTTCTAATTCGTTTAGGAGAAACGTAAAAAATCTCTGTACTATTATTGACGCCAATGATGCTTAATTAGTGTCGGTATTATGTACTACTGGTATAATGATTTGGTACTCTGTTTCAATAGGTTCCAAAGATACCAATAAAGTGACAATATTAGTTTATTTGGAACCTGTCATCAATGCTATACAGTTTTAATACAGAAACTGTGAAAAGAATTTTTTTTTATTGTGCCTCGAAAGATTTCTTAGTGTTGTTCAGTACTCCCCCCCCCTCCTGGATGAAGAACGGGCATTCAGCCTAGTCAATAAATAAAAATATAACTTTACCTGCATAATCGCAACCACCCTTTTCCTAGCTTCATTAAAACATCTTTCATCATTCCAATCTTGAAATTTTTCACACATTGTAGAAGCCAAAATATTATGCAAACGAAAAAACACTATATTCATGACTAAAACGAAGGGACTTTCATGCGCAAAATGATTGCCAACCCCTATAAAAAAAAATCAAAATTACTCTATTTGGAGAAATACAGGGTGTTTATAAAGTCCCGAACCAATTTTGATGCTTAATAACTCATAAAATAATAAAGATAGATTAAAATTAATAACATAAATGGTTAGATAGACTCAAAAAGTTTCATGACCCTTGTCAATGAAATTCCACGTGTGCCCCCTTCGTCACACGGAGAATATCAAGTCGATAGTCAATTTCACGCCAGGTAGCGGCTAGCATGTCGGCATCCACAGAGGCTATTGCAGTTGTAAATCTGGCTTTTAGGTCATCAATGTTCGACACGATCCTCCTGTAAACATTGTCCTTTATAAATCCCCAAAGAAAAAAGTCCATCGGTGTTACATCAGGTGATCTGGGTGGCCAAGGAATTGGACTTCCTCGCCCAATCCGTCTTCCTGGAAAATGGTCATTCAAAGAACTACGAACGATGATACCCCAATGAGGTGGTGCACAATCTTGTTGCAAAAAGATATGTGGCTGAAGCTCTTCTAGTTGTGGGAATACGAAGCTTTCCAACATGTCTAAGTATAGGACTGACGAGACCGTCTTTTCTGTAAAAAAGAAAGGCCCAATGACTCGGTCGTGCATTAGTTCACACCACACATTAACCTTTGGGGAATCCCTTTGTGTCTCACGGTATTCGCGCGGGTTTTCAGATCCCCATATGCGCACATTGTGGAGATTAACAATGCCAGAAGCATGAAAGGATGCTTCGTCGGAGAACATTATGCACTTCAGAAAACCCCAATAGCCTCTGTGGATGCCGACATGCTTGCCGCTACCTGCGTGAAATTGACTATCGACTTGATATTCTTCGTGCGGCGAAGGGGGCACACGTGGAAGTTCATTGACAAGGGTCATAAAACTTTTTGAGTCTATCTGACCATTTATGTTATTAATTTTAATCTATCTTTATTATTTTATGAGTTATTAAATATCAAAATGGGTCCGGGACTTTATAAACACCCTGTATATAAACATAAACGAACAGACAAAAATGAGAACATGAATCGAGGCTTGCAGCAGATATGCTGCCTCTAGCTCTACGACGACCTCGTCCTTCGACATTTTGGATATTATGTAAAATTTTTGATTTTGATTTTTTCAGGGTTTTGAAAACTTTTGAAGATAGAACATCATTTGATAGTACTATGCACTTCAAAAAAATTGAAAAGGTTTTTAATAGATTAGGGGAAAGAGCGCGTGGTAACTCTTAGAACTTTAAAAAAAAATTTCGAAAGTTGAAAGCAATAAAATTATGCAATTATTTCAGATCGTTAATTAAATACTGTAAATCTGATTGCTTTTATATTTTTAAAATTTATTTTCATTGCTGTTTAAACTAACAGAAACTAATTTAGATAACCAAAAAAAGAAAAAAAATTCTCTTTATGTAAATTACACAGGATAGTTTCCTAAAATTTAAAAACAGATATTTTTTTTAATGTTGAACTACGACCTGGAACAATCATATTATGAGCCACCGTCTTCACTGACAACAATCTCTCTGAAAGCTCAATTCGTAATTGAAAGGCAGTATATTTCGAAAAATTCTGATATCAGAATTGCATTCTTATGATTATACAAGAAAAAAAATCCGTGAAAATTGTACAGTAAGGTCCGCTACATATTTCCTATTCTGATAAGGGCATTGCATTTTTAAAGGTACTGCCGAGTACTGTAAATATCCACCGTCAGTTTATTTAGAGGGAAATTAAACAAATATGATAAAATACGTTCCCCCTTCTCTACATTTTTTAAAGTTCGTAAAGGAAGAGGTATTTTAAGGAATAAAATGATTTAGGACTAAAGATAATCTTTACTACAAAATGGTTTCAATGATCGATCTAAAAACAAGATAATATAATGTGAAGATTGTTGGTGCTCTACATTATTTATTCATAAAAAAAAAACTTTGAACAGTTTTTAGTTCATCCATAATCAAATTCAGGGCCAGGTGGCCGAGTGATTAGCGTGCCTGACTGCGAAGCCAATGGCTGCGGGTTCAAATCCAGCTCAAGGCATGGATGTTTCTTTGTGTGTTGTGATGTGGCCCACTCTATGAAAAAAGTATCCGCAGCAGTGTGGCGTGAGTAATGTTTCTCGCTTCCGTAACTTTGGTTCACAGGTGCTCATCGGGTACACTTCCGGCATCTTCTATGCCTGCCGTTATTAAAATAATAATAATAATGAAACTCAGGCTAAATTAAGAATTAATTGTCTTTTAATCAGAATCAATGAGAAATAAAAAAGGATATTGAAAGAGAAGATTTGATAATAATGATTACCTTAGTTTTTCTGAAAACTTAATTTGTTGATTTGTCGGATTAAAAATAAAGGAAAGAGTTCAGATACTCACGAAATTTTTCTTTTTTAATTTTACTGTCAGAAATATTTCGAGAAGGTGACAAATAAGACAAAAATTCTTCATTTAAAACCGGATATAATCCTTCCTTGTCCATAGTTTTCAAACATCCATTTTGAAAAGATCTTAAAGCATCAGCTTCGGATTTTGTTGTTCCATAAATAGCACTTCCATCTATCCAAGCAGTAGCTCCATTTAACTGCAAAAACATAAATGCTTCTCTAAATTCAAGAAAACATTTCGACTTCAACTATTAAAGGCAAGAAAATGTTTCGAAATAATGTCATTAAATGATGTACTCAGTTAAAAAAAAAAGTTGACGCTTCTTTTAATTTAAATTTCTATTAATTATTTTTCAAAATGTTTTTGAAAGCCATATTTAAACAGCTCGGGTGTAGAAAGGTGGAAACGAATATTGAAATAAAAAAATATTTAGGAGAAAAAAATCTTAAATATTCCCCCCCCCCTCCTCCTTTACTTTTATTTCTAGCAAAATCCCAGTAAGACCTATATTTCATTATTTACTTTAAACACTGATGAGACTTTAATTGGTAGGAACAATACGAATTTTGTTTTTCACTTTAGCAGAAATTGTGATCCCTGTATTTCAATCATTTCGAAGTATCAAAACCCATTCATATTATCTGTAACCTCCATATCTTAAACAGTTTCAGAAGATCATTGCAAATTTGGTAATCCATAATATAAAACATTATATAATCCCAAGCTGTGCAATTATAAGACATATTTAGATAAAAAAAATTTAAAAAAAACACTAAAAGATAGATTACAGGAATTCTATTAAGTTCACTGTCAATGTTTCGCTTTGATTTTGTAATGTTCCAATCCATTAAAAATTTATCTTTTTTAAAAATTTGACTTTTGATACACTAGATATTAGATATACATGAAAAATGTTTTTCAATTATCTTTCTCTCTAGCAAATATGATATCACAAATTCTAAACAAGTTAATTACGATAACAAAAATATACCTATTACATTAATAAACGTCCTTTCGGAATTTATTTTAATCAATTCAAAAACTCTATTTAGTGGCGACTCGCACAATTTTTGTATTTGTACATAAACAGATATTGTCTACTTTTTCACTTAAACAGAACTTTCACTTAAGCAGACACAAGTTAAAAGATAAATATTTCTTTTCATCATCACATTCATTTAGATGTAATTTTGCCCAAGTAAACTAATTAAATATTAAACATTGTACAAAATTTTGATGAAATTATCGACTATCTGCGCATACCCAACATTTAACCATACCTCTGCAATGATTGTAGATATCATCTTACATTATACCTCATGAGAATTTCCTATATTTATCATAATCTAAATTTTTTATAAACATGAATAAAATTATATTTTTGCATTGACATATGGTACAAAGATATTTCAGGCATAGATACATGTTAGCAAAATTTTTACTAAAATATTTATCAATTTGGACATTTTATGTCTGGGAGGCAGAGAAGAGTTGCCTTTTCTTACATATGTTTTACTTTATTAATCAAACCCAGAAGCGATTATTGATCTTTTGGGTCCTCCCATTAAAATCAAACTCGACATTGTTGAGATTGATTTACATTTGAGTACGCCCATGATTGATTTGCTTACCTTTTTCAACATTATAATATGCTACTAAAATCAAATTAGAACTTAATACTTTACCATAATGACATTAAAACGTTAGGTATTAGTATATGAGCCGTTATTTTTGGAGTTAAACTATTTCAAACATCCCGAAACATCTTAAAAGAATTTTATTTTTACTGTGATGTAAGTAGTTTATTGAATTCTTTTTTTTACGATTTTAATAATTATTGTTGCAGTTCGATGTTAAAATGTTCACCCAAATTAATTAATCTTTAGCAATATTTATCTTTTTAAATTCATTCAATCACTAACCCTTAAGAATGTAAAAATAAAAAATGGATGTATTCCATTTTCAAAAATAACGGCACAAATATCAAATTTCTCCAGATCTTACTTGTTTTAGTCGATTATTTGGAGATTTCCCACTCTTTTTGTCGTATCTGGAACGAATAAAAGGCATTTGATTCAATCCAGTAACTTTAAAATCATGCTCCGACGGTATATCTACGTTGAAATAAGAAGGGGGACAAGACGGTCTTCTCGTATTTACGAGTTCTTCTGTTACAAACAGGCCTAGTGGAAGGAAAAAACGTATCTATAAAGAAAGCAAAAATCCAATATGAATATTTAAAAATTACACTAAATGAAATAAACATTCCTCACCAAAGAAAACCATAAACACATTCCTTCCTGTTTCTGAAGATACCGTTGTATGTCCATCGCATGACAGTTTTTCTTGCATGAAACTTTCGCTAATTTCCAAAGGGTTTGCAGAAGATATATTATTAGGTTGATAGACTCCGCCTTCATAGGCTGACGGTAATAAGCGTATCAAAGTACTTTCTAAACAGAGAAATAAAATATGAAGAATACATAACGTCATAGTAATGGAACTGTTATGTACAAATGGTGCGTATGAAAAAGTTCGATGAATGGTAAAATAAAATACAATACCTCAAATTAACATACACTTTTAACATCGTCAATAAAAACTACTAAAATGGATCTATGAAAGCCTCTTTTGAAATTGATTCAAGTACAGATGAGGAATGAGTGCAATTGCGACAGATCTTGCACTTACCTAAATCTCCTGAATGGTCTGTCATTGATAATTCCAAATTTCACAAATATCCGTTGGTGATATTGAAACGCTTGTCTAACCCTGCAGATCGACATAATCGAAACAAACGTGGTTCCAGGGTTTCCTTTCCATCAGAAAACTTTTAAATCAGTGGTAAATTTATTTTCTCCTCACCGACATATGCTTCGTATACGAAAACAAACATTGCAAGACTATCCAATTTGTAAGAAAATTATGTTTGTTCGTAGCGCTCCAAATCATTTTGATACAATATCTGCCTCAATTTTTTACTTGCAGTTCATGCATTGGTCTGCCCCTGCTCATCGCGGGATTTACAACTCGTTTTTATTTGAGATACCCTTTCAATCACTAAACTTTTTCCCCATTGTGTAGATCCAGGGTTAAAGAGAAAAAAGAAGGGCTAGTTCATAGAGCTGAAGCTACGATTTCCCTCCTCATGACGTCACGCCGCACACAGATCTCGTAGATCGCAAGCAAAGATATATGAAAACTTCGCATCATTGTCTCTGTAAAAATAAGTTCGACTTTTTCTTGATATTAGCTTTCAAACTTTATACAATTAGCACATTATTTCCGTTCAAAAACATAGTTTAAAATTTTTTTCTTGGCCATAATATTAAATTAAATACCATTTTAAAGTAATAAAAATATTTTACTATTTGTCGTAAATAACGCTATAAATACTTTATTCTAAAATTTTCAGTTTTAATTTTTATTGGTAAAAAAATTAAAGCATATATCGACACTTTGTTCGATAACTATAGTTTGTAAAGTTGGGTTAAATTTAGAATCCTGATTTTAAAATATGCTGTTTATGACAATTTGCTTGTACTTAATCATTAGGAAACACCAACCTTCGCTAATTACTGAAACAGAATAATAATTTAGGTTCATAATAATGTTAGAAATATTTAGAATAACTACATTAAAAACTGTGTAATGAAACTAGGAGAATTTTAACTATTAATTATTTATACTTTTCATTTTAGCTCTCATTTTCCTTGACTTTATCCAGTTTTTCGCCTGCCTTTCTTTTTGAAGTAACAGGGTGGTTTCAATTTAGAGGGCGAATTCTTATAAAAGTTCTGAAACGAACCACAGATCAACACTTTGCGTTTATTCAATCTTTCTTGCCGAGAAGAAATTGTTTGTAAAGAAAAAAATTTACTCTCGGTATTGCAATAGATTTTAAAATCATTCTAATCGGCAATCCAAGCAAACGATTTCTCATATCATCTTCTTTCAAGAAATGCTTACTGCATATTTTGTATTAACTGGGTCATTTTGTTTGCAAGGTTTAAACCATTATTTACATAGTTGTTCATTTACTTTAGGGAACACATGAGAAATTATATTTTTTCTTTTTGTATTTCGATCAGAATTTTTGCTACTTGCAATCGCACAAACTGGCATTTCGTTAATAATTTTAAATTTTTGTAATTCACAGCAAAAAACTGAGGAAAATCATTATAGAAAACAACGAATGTTTTGGAATATGTCACAAAAAGGAATGTTCCAATATTAGCTAGAGCTAGTTAGACAGAACGCCCGCCCCGTTCTAGAAATAAAAATTCAAGCTTTGCGCCGCCTTGACGTCACAGGTAAAAATCGGAGGTTTGGAGCGGCGAGAGATTCTTTAAAGGAGTGAACTAGCCCTTCTATTTTCTCTTTAGCCCTGAGCAGATCACGCAGTTCTTTGAAGCTAAAGTAAAATGTCCTTAATTTGGAAAATTTTCAGTTTAGATACGAAACTTTTAAGTGGTTGGAGAAGTGCATGCATAATTTTTACCTACGATACATTATATATGTAGGTGTTAGTGTTTTTGTATTAATACAAAATGTAATTTATTTATAAATAAATAATAGTTTTGGTAGTATAATATTGAGACTTTCTTTGCGAAACATCTTGAGAAATACTAATAGAGTGCTGCAGACTGTTGTAATTCCACATGTACAATCCCTCAACACATAATATCCAAGATGTGCAGTAAAAAATTTACTTTAAAAACTTAAAATTTTTGAATAAAAACTTTTAACTCAAACAATTTCGGAGGAAAACAAATCAAAGCTAAGTTTTAAGATTCTGGTAATATTCAGCAATCATTACCTTATTGCTCATTTGCGATTATGACTACGACTAGTATTAAATGCCCTTTTCATTTAAGAAATAGAGAGAACATGAATTTAAAAATCCATTTATTTTCAAAGAAAAAAAATATAAAAAATAGCAATCTTTTTCAAAAGCACGCAAAAATAATTTTAAAATTCACAAGTTTATCAATTTAAAAAATTATAATCAACTGTAACTGTCACAAGTAACACAACAATATCACTATTAGGACAGAATAATTAAGCAATTTGAAACTGTCATAGAAAAGTTAAATCATCACAGCTAAGCAATCTCAAGAAATACATAAAATTAGAAAAACATTCAATTACAAAACAGAAAGCTGTTGGAAAGAAATTCGAAAATTTCTTAAATGAAATTTACGTTTAAGATGCCAAATATAGTAATCTCAAAATTTATTGTCGCTTACGTCGATTTTTTTTATAGCACATTTATTTTTTAACAGCCATTACAATCTCATGTTACAAAATTTCTGCAATTATTGATAAAACGCAGTTTAAACTTACTTGTGTTTCAAGTCTAATATTATCTTTTTTACGATTCTTAATTATTAGTAATGAGAAATACATCAAGATAATATCTATATCATCTCCAAATTAATAAAATTACAACAGTTTTCTGTTGGTAAGCAAATAGATAGTAGACAGTACAATATTCTTAAAAAGCTCCTATTTAATTACAGTAAGACCTCGATTATCCGAGCTAATTGGGACCGCTAATACCTTGGATATCGGAAATCTCGGTTAATAGGAACCATGTATAAAAACCCTCCGTGCTTGCGAATTTAACTACTTTTAGAATGTACAATGGAACGTACAATGGAACAACGTACAATGGAACGTTTTTTAAATGATAAAAAAGTAAACATATATGAACTTATGTTTCACAGATAAAAAGACTTATAAAGGAAATCAACTCTAGTAGTAAATTTTAAAAAGTAAAATGGAATTTTTTTTAACTATATTTAGTTAAATATCGAAAGACGCATTTTCAAAAATAACACAAATATCAAGAAAATATTGTATTTTTAAAATTTACATGATTAAACTTGCAAGTCACATGACCACTGTTAGCAAAGCATTCATGGATGTTGTCTTCTCAGGGTGTAATATTTCATGGAAGTTGAGTGCTTTTGTGGGAAATAAGAGCCTGTAACGCGGACAACGAACTAATATGTGTATAATTTCTTCCAAGCTCATTTTGGAGAGGAGAAAAAAAAATTTAGACTTCGTTATTGCCTCGGTTAACAGAAACCTCGGTTAATCGAAGCTCGGCTAATCGAGGTTCTACTGTACCACAGCCACAATGAGAATAATACATATATTGATATCTTGAAACAGAAGCAAGTTGAAAACAAAAGGAAAGTAAACATGCGTTATGCATAAATTAGATTTTAGACAAGGTGAATAGTCTTGGAAAAATACTGGTTAAAAACTTATTCTACAATAAGAAATAAAATCATTATGTTCAAATCTCATTAATTATAATGATAGAATATTGCATTTTTTAAAATAGTATGTAATTTATATAATGACGTTTGAAAGATGCTGCAATCAAAAACAATACAATAAAAATTATACAGCAATATGAAGTTTTGTTATCATTATTTAAACACTCAGAAAAAAACTTAACTAATTTACAGGACTTTACCACATCGAATTAACTTGTTTTCAGGATAATTTATCTTACAGAGTAACAAACCAGGAACATAAAAAAGCTTATATTGAACAGCTGCCAAAAGACAGTTTATTTAGCTATACCGATTCAATTAGTTAATTCCTGCAAATCTTAAGAAATTTAAATTTCTCCATTCCATAAGTCAAGCACCCAGTTTCTGCATTACATTTGCATGGGAACTGTAATTGCTTAGTTGAAAAAAAAAAATCTAAGTAAAAACTTTTATTTGGTGAGAACCAGTGGGAGTAACGCAATACAATAATGACGTATTAAATAAACGAGATATTGGTAGCTTAAACAAATTTATAAATAAAGGGAAAATACATATTTTTTACAACAGAATTACCTTATTGTTATTACTCAAATGTTAATATTATGCACATAAAAGCTATTGACTAAATATGATACTGCAGAAATTTGATCCATTTAAGTAGCATAATATTTATCATCAGGCAGATTCTAACAAAGTATCTGTAGAATCAAAGTTGGGAAAAGGTAAATTAAAGAGAAATTTCTGATAAAAAGTAAATCCAAGTTGGTAAATTAGATGGGCTGAGATGTGAATTTTTTCAAATTCCTAAAAAGAAAATGAAATTTGAAGAAAGAATGAATATATATAACTAATAGTTATTACTTATATAATTCTAATTTCGTTTTTTCTTTTTAATGGGCCTCTTCGTGAAATTTTTTCACTCAATCCTGTAACTCATGCAAGTAATATAAGTCAGCAACCAATTGGCAAATTTGTTTGGCACTTAATTTGATTAGATTTTTTTCTTTTTCATAAATTTGGCAAATTAATTGAGCATAATTGTTTCAATAAGCAACATAAATGAAATATATAACTATCAATCCTAAGTTTAAAAAAATATAATTGAAAGCACATTAAGATATTTTTATACAAAGATAAGAATATGTATCAGAAAGGAAACAGGTTTCATAGAATTCAAAATGACGCCATTAGTTTCAAAATAATTTACAGAATTAGACTTGCATAATTTTTATCTCCTAACTAAAACTAAACTCAGTTATGTGACAGCCCATGGAGAGCCAAGGCCTACTTGCCCAACCCAGTACTTTTGAACTTCTCAGTTTTTCAGGGGTGTTGGAGCAGGTGTTTCTGTTGGGTGGTCTTCTGAACGTGGTACCCCGTGTTTAGTCTCCAAGCATGCTCAGTACTTATTTTATCAACCAACTGAAGGGAGGAAACACCATTCTAAAAAATGTATGCCTCAAATATTCTTTTAAACTGAGAATTACGTAATTTTGATTTAAGTATTTTTTATTAATTCATACGCGTCTATAAAATGAGCAAATTTTAATTTAATTTAAAAAAAAAGAAATCTTGCACTAATTGAACAATTAATGAATTAAAAAAAATTGAAATAACTATAATTTACTAGTTGTTAGCCTTGTCATAGCACTAAATATTGTTTAACTTACATTAGTATTATATTATTCTAGACATCATTATATAATATTTTTTCACAAATCAGGCTAAATGAATAAGTTTAATATGAAAAATAAGGTATACAAGAAGTAGTAATGCGGCATAAAGGACATCCTTAAGCAATAAACAGCATTATCTAAAATTCTGCAATTAAAATATCTTCTGTACTATCGAGTTTGAAAAAATAACACAAGACATTGACGAAACTATAAATCACAATTTGTTGATTTAGTTACCAAGTCGTTTTTGAAGCAATGTTTATAAGACATTAATTATTCGTTAATGTGACAATTGACATGAATTATATGTAAATAAGTATTTCCTGAAATATATATTAAATATCAATTAAAGAGACAGCAACACATATCTACCTACAGTTTCATTATATATAATAACAATGCAAATATATTAACTCACAGACTATAATAATATAATAAATAATAGTCACTGTAACAATCTACAATAACACTATAATACTGCGAAGTCACCAGGCCAGAACTATGATCTTGCAAAATTTGATACTAAGCTCTATTGACAGCTCTTATAACATAGATATATCATTAAAATAAATTTTCTTTTAACACCTTATATACCAATAACAATGTTATATGTATCTATGACTAGAATAATAAAAAAATTATTCTGTAATGTATATTTAGCAGTAACACTAGAAAGATTGAACATTGCTATATAATGTATTTTATTTAGTAGGGTTGATAGAAATATTTGATTCAACAGGACACTGGCTTTTCAATTATATGTAGACATTAGTTTCTCAGATAATTTAATCTCCTTATCTCTATAAATAATAATTATAGATGTGTTGAAATATACTTGAGTTTTTTTTTTTTTTTTTAACAAAATTGCAGTCTTTGATACACTAAAGGGTACCTTATACCCAAAATTAACAAGGGTTATGGAATACCTACCAAAATACTTAAGAGGCCATTTTTGCCCTTTTCCTCATTCTTAGTATAAGGTTCTACATATATAAATACAGAATCTAATAGGGCTAATTATATATATATATATATATCGCTAACAGATAAATGATGAAATAAGCACTTAAAATAAATCAAATAATGAAAAGCTAGAAATACTCAATACTTTCAATAAGTTATTTTTCAAATTACAGAGCAACAAAAAATGAGAGAGGCTAAAATAGCCCAATTCGTCTTTCTAGTGTTAAAACCAAATAAATCTAAGTTCAAAACTGCATTAGAAAATCTATACTATCATCAAATTATATTTGGTACCCAATGATTTAGTAAATATAAAAGATAACATAATAGTAAGTTATAAGAAATTCATAACTGAACATAAATTGATCAAAAGCAGGCATTTCTATACAATATAATCATTTAAGAATAGCACTTGAAGCACAAAACAATTTGACACTTTAAGGACTTGCATTTAATAAATAAAGTAACAAGTTAAAAAAAAAAAAAAATTCTTGAGATACATAATAAAGAAGAAATAATAAAATAATTGTATGCATCTTAATAACATATTAGTAAGATATTCACTGTTGGTCTAAAAGTAAAGTTTTCTATATTTATTTTGCAGCTATTTTACCATATAAACAGAATTATGCAACACAAAAAGTATGCTTGTTTTTCTTATGTTAATGTTAGAAACAATTTTAAAAGTTTCGAAAATCAGAAATTTAATTATAGAGGACAAGAACATTGTCTGACAGGACCTATATAGCAGCATATTTAAATAGTAAGAACAAATTCGTTATTCTTGTAAGGGTTGGCATAATATAAATCACAAACTTTTTTTAAAAAAAGCATGATATAAATCATACATATTTTTTATAGGGTTGCTGCTACTCAAATGGAAGAATAAAATTCTGTCTTTACTGGGTACATTAAAAAAAAAAAAACATTTCTGCCATTGATATATTTGTTTAATTAATGCCAAATGGAAAGAAAAAAAAGAAAAGAAGAAAAAGAAAAGAAAATCCTGCACAATGTGTTCTTTGAAAAGTGCGTTCCGTGAAAAACGTTGGTGCAAAAATCACAAGCTCAGCATTCCCCAAATCAAACTAGACTAACTGATTTTTCCAGATTTGGCTCAAAAATGAAAAATTCCCCAATTTTTATTACATTTTTCTAAATCCACCGATATTCTAGGTAGCATAGAAACTCTGTTTTTATACAGTATAATTTATAAATATGTTCTTAAAGTCAATTATTATTTTTTTTTTTTGAAAATCTGATTTCACTGATATTGAAGATTTTTTTCAGAGAAATAAAGAGAAGGGAAGTAATAAGAAATTTAAATTATAATTTTTCATTAGATGTAAACAAAATAATTTGAAGTTCAAAAAACATAGATTAAATATACTCATTCAGTAAAATGTATTAAACATGTAATTAATAGGTACTTGTTTCGCCAAGAGTAATACAGAATAATCAATACGTTATGGTTCTTGACTTATATTACTTTATTCTTATTTTAATATTTGACAAATTGCTTCCTAGTCTTTACAAATTTATGAGGGCGCTGACTTAAAATAAAAGGTTTTATTTATTTTAGAGATAAGTTTGTGATAATTTAAACCACTTTACTAGGAAATATTAAGCTTCCTTCCTTACAATATTGTTTTAAAGTAATATTAAGTATTATTAATAATTATTTTCTTAAATCCTGATTCTTGCTATCAATGATTGATCACAATTAGGAGTGGGCGATGGAAGAAATTTTATATTGTGATACATCGTCTGTTAGACATCGCGATATAGCGATGTATCGCAATTTGGCATATGTTAAAAAATTATCTATCAGAAATCTTTAAATTAATCAAAAATAAATAAAAGGAATAAATCTATTATAAAACAAAATCTCTTAAGTAAAAACAAACCAAATCTTTATTTTAATTTTTTTTAAAATTAAAAATGATTTAAGATTTATTGGTTTAAAAATAATAATAAAACTAACAAACTATTTTACATACAGGCATTAAAAATTAAAAGAAAAAAAAATGAAAGTGAAAAAACAAACTAAAGAAATGTTTACTTTAGTAAAACATTTTTTAAATTATTTGTTGAAAAAAACCTCGCTTTTTAAGCATTGTTAGACCTTCTTTAATTTATTTAAAATAATAAAGTTGCACTAACTAATGGTCTAATTCCATACTTAATGAATGTAAAAATAATTTTAAGTTTTTTATTTATTTATTATTATTTTCTTTTTTGAAAATAAAATTGACTAAGGATTTATTTGTTTAAAAATGAAATTGTCAAACAAATTATGAAACAAAGAAGTATTGAAAGAATTTTAAGAGAAATTAAAAAAAACAAACTTTTAAGTACTATTGTTAAATTATTATAAAGCGTCAAAACATTGCTTAACTTTTGATTCATTTAAAAAAAAAAGTTTGTTTCAACTAATGGCCAATTTTTTAACTATTAAAAATGACTGAAGATTTGTTTAAAAATAGTCAAATGCTATCAAATTATTATACTTACATGCATTAAATAAATTTTTTAAAAAACTATCTTTTTAAAAAGAAGTTAAATGCAAAATTCTCCCTTTAAATTGTACAGCTTAAAATGAAAAATAATAATTAAAAATAAACAATAAAGAATCTCTTTCATTATTCATATTTGCTTTTCATTTATAGATTGAGTTCAGAACGAAAATTTAAGATAACAGCGATTGCGCAACGATCACCAAGTAACAGTAGGTCTACTAAAAATAATTGACAAGAATCGTTAAATCCCGACAGAAAAAAAAAAGAAGAAAAAGTGACGAAATAATGCACAATGAAACGATCGCTAAGCAGCAAAAGTCTCACCGAAAATAATTTACAAGAAACGTTAAATCCTGACGAAATAATGTGCACAGCGATCACAAAATAACGTAAGTCCAGCTGAAAATAATCTTCAAGAAAAGTAAACTTCCAAAGACAAAAATGGCGCATAAAGAAACTACGCATAGCGTTCTATTTCAACTCCGATCTTCGCACGAAACCGGGAGTTCTGACTCAATTCGCTTTTCGTTATTCAACATCACGAAACTAACATAGTCTTCGTAGCTAAATGCTATCAACAGGTTCGCAATTAGACGAAATCAAAATGGTCTTCGTTACCGCAGTGACAGCCTTATGGAGTCTCGCATGTTAAATCGTTAAACCGAACGTTGCCTTGTATGACGGCTTAAGTCAGATTTCTGATGCATCGCCTAAAACGAGAGTCACCCTCGGTAGCTGAAATCAAATTTCTGATGCATCACCTAAAACGAAAGTCATTATATCGGCCTGCCGATATATGCATTAAATCGATATTTTGCGATGCATCGATTTACGGCCCAGTCCTAATCACAATATTACCTTATATAGTTTCCTAGGAGTAACTAATAATTAAAACTAAGTAAAATTAGTAAAGATATTGTAATTTTAAAAGATAGCCAATGAAGAAATATGTGCTTTAACATGCAGAAGTAGACTTAAATATAAACTGCCTTACCATAATTTTTGGGAATTTCACAAATCTAAAGAATAATCAAGAGGAAAGATTGCTATCTCTACAAGGGCTAGAATACTCTATTTCACTAGAATTTTTGATTTCCAAGTTAAATTACCTTTTTTCACTGTTTTGAAACGTTATTCTGTTCACAGATATATATTTATTTTCAGCTTAATATTTATCATAAATAAGTGATGAATGAAAATAAAATTACATTTTAATAAGATTTTCAGCAATTGGAAATAATCATTCCCTTCCTCAAGATTATTTAAAAGTTTGCATGGATTTATTGAAAAAAAAAAGAATTTGTAAGAAAAATTGAATAAGCTAGCATATCCTACGTAAGAATGAAAATAAGTCTACACTTTGCAGAAAATATATTTAAATTGGTCTACCATAGGGGTGCACAACCTGCGGCCCATCGACTGCTGATTTGTGGTCCGCAGGAACTTCTGTACGCAACAAAAAAATTCTTCTAATTTGTTTTTTGTTTAAACAATATAAATTTTCTTAAATTAAAATAATTAATTCAAATTTATATTACTCAAAAATGCCTATATTTTTTGCACTTTCATTCTGTATGCTTCTTTTTGGTTAGAATTTATATCGCCCCTAATATTTATGTATATCTATATATATTTGATAAATTATAGTGAGAAATTGAAAAAGTTTTTTGAAAAAAGTATCAGTTTTTGCTAGTTTTAAATAAATTTAAATAATTAAAAGCATTTAATTTTTTGCTAACATGTTATTAAGTTTACTGATAAAAATATTAAGTACTTAGAACACTAATATTTACATAAAAATCATCATATTTGCCGCTAACATGACTAAATATGCATGCGGCAACATGACTAAATATGCATGCGGCCCTTCGTTAATCTACCTGTTGTGCAAGTGGTCTTTCATTCAAAAAGGTTGTGCACCCCTAGTCTACCAGTTAACAAAATAACATGGTAAATTTTTTAAACCACTGAAAGTAACTTGAAACAGAAATATATTTTTGTATGAGAAGCTTATTCTATGATTGAAGGTAGAATTTTCACAGTGTGATGTTTCTTCAGTTTCATATTTTAAAATAACATAATTTTGCAATATATATTAATTTTTATCATTTATACACTCGATAATACAGTTTTTACAATACCAAATCTTAAAATAACTCCGAAAACTATGATAAGTCTGGCATCATATTGCAAAAGGGCGCAAGAGCTGACCCCTTATGCAGTAAACTCTAACTACCCTTCTGTTGCTAAACTCTATGTAATAAAAATTACAAACCAATACAATAATTCCTTAATAAAATAATTTGATGTTGATACATATCTTATTAAAGCATGGACCTGAAAGATGACAATAATTCAACATTTACAGTTTTTATAAAAAGCTATTATACATATTTTTATTATTTATCGTATATTATTTTCAGAAACTACTGGCAAAGCTTTCAAAATGAAAAAAGCACCTCTCCTGTTCACCACAGAAGTATCATATGGTGGCAGCATACTTACAAAGAAAATAAACAAATGCAATTACTGCTTCATTTAATTTACAAAATCTAGAGTTCTTTAAAGCATACAGAGCAGGCATATAAGAATGATAATAAGTTTGACCTGCATGACAGAATTAGCTCAATAGTTTCACACAAAACTCTTTCAAATTCAACACAAAAGTTTCATTTTGTATATAAATTTGATTTAACATCACAGTTAGTCAACATACATCTAACGTTATTCAGAAATCACATATACACATTTCATTTAACATTTATATGTAGCTTAATTCAAAAAAATTTTACTCCTTCATTATCAGGATCCAAGATTAATTCAGCGTGTCCATCTTGAGCCAGAGCAGCAAGTGCTTTCTTTAGTACACCGGATTCAAGACCTTTGAATTCTTCATTTTCGGCGTCATCACCGCTGGTAATTTCATATAAAGTGCACACAGTATTTATGAGAGCGTTACGCTCGGCCCAATCATAAATTAGTTTTCCCCATTCTTCCGGAGTTCGCCAAAACACGTAGCAACGCTGACGTTGTTTATCAATCCACTCAACATTCCCTTGCTTTTGCAGATCATCAAGAATCAAGTATATAGTTTCCAAGTTCAATTTTCTATTTATGGTTTTATTCGAAAACAGAGGAGATGCCTGAGCTTCGGTAATATCCAATACATATTTCTTGTTAATCTTGTGATAATCTAATATCAGATGCTTCCAAGCTTCAAATTGTTTAGCTTTGGTATCAGAATTTGGTTGAAGGGTAAAAAATGGAGGAAAACTGTACTGCCAAGGCCATTCAAAACTTGTATCAGCCATTATTTCAACAGGAAAATGACACTAAAAATTAAACAAGGGAGCGTATAACATAATATAAAAAGGGAAAAAATTTCTCTAAGAGAAACGGAAAATCTCTACATAAACAAACGACCAGTTTCTTTTTCTTTTTTTTTCAGTAATCACAGTTATGAGTAAATGGCAAATACGCTAGTGATGAAGTTTAATTTAACCGCGATTGCCAATCGGCGATCAAAATGAGCTACAGATGGCGCAAAACAGAACTATCTAACCATGCAATACTTCACATGCTTTTATCATTAACATCTGGGGAAAAGATCGGTTGCGGTTCCATGCCGTTAGCCCTTCTCTCTTCCCTCTAATCCTCCTTTCAGCTGTATTGGAATATACAGTGATATTTTTCCTCTTCTTAATATTTTTCGTTTTTAACTAATAAAAATACCCTTTGACATTTCCATACTGCTTTATTTTAGAACTATGTTTCACGTATGTTTCTCAGATCGCGTATTCGAGCGCTGCGATCGCCTATTATGGTAGAGATTTACACAGTGGCGTGCCAGCCGGGGGGGCAACAGAGAGGAGTAGAGGAGTACTTCAGGGAAGGACAGGAATCATTTTCACTGCACACCAAGAATTGGAGGATGTGAATTTGGAGATGCAAAAGAAAAATTGATTGGTTAAACATGCATATTCGAGAAGACTCACAGATCTATATAATATTTGTCTTGTTGAATGTTTCGTATGCAGTGAAATTGACCCCTGAATGAAAATACTTCCAAGGGACAGTTTTCAGTGCATTCATACAAACAGCTGCAAATGAGAATTTACTGATGAGATATATTTAAGGGCCATTCTTTTCGCCTATGACTTTTACATATGAATGAGAACCAAGATTTGCGGAAAATATCTTCTCACTAAAAACTTGCTAATCAGGTTCACGATCGCATTCCAAGAAATTGCATTAAATAAAAATGACTCTCTATCAGCAAAAAAGAAAAAAAAATCTCTAATCAAGTTTTTTTTTTTTTTGCATCTGAAAACCGACACTCGCAAATTCTTCACATGTAGTGATAATGGCTCGTACATGCGTGAAACTGATCCTCCCATCTATCGGATGCCTGTCACCTAAAAATTTGCTGGTCAAAGCGATACGAACGTTTTGATAGGATGCGTTTAACGCTGGGATTAAATTAGATTTCCGATTTCAAAGATAATTTTTACCCAGATATTTTATGATTTTTCGTAATCATTTACTTAGATATTTCATGAATATATTTCAGACATAATTTTTTCTCTCACAAATTTATTATNTTATTAACAACAACAACAACAAATCATATAATAAATCGATTAAATAATTAGCGTCTTGCAGAACTTATAATAAAATGTATAATAATCTTTCACAACTTTAAACAAAATGCGAGAATTTTTTTGTTCCAAATTTTTGTGTATTCTTACCCATAATATGTTTAGTACAATTATTCCCGTGTTTTTATCAACTTTTATTTCAACTACCTCGAAATATTTTCAAAATAGTTTAAAGTTTATTTCACACATTCTACCTATTTATCAAAGCTTACTTATTGCACGTAATATTGGTACTTATACCTTTAAAACTAAAAGATTTTAGTGGTATAAAGCTACGAATTTTATCAATAGCAAATATAAAATAAAACAATTAAAAAAATAATAGAAAATGGTAAAATAATCAAAAATGTAACAAAATGTTTGTAAATAATAAAATAAATAGGAATAGAAAGCCATAAATTTTGACAAATTAAATAACCCTTACTCCCCATTAGTTCGTTAAATCTAAAAGTTCTCGATAATATATTTCTAATTTCTAAAGTTTCATAATCTAATGATGAAATTTCTGAATGAATTAATTACACTTATTTAAAAAAACATTCAAAGTATGATTTTTAGAAAAGGTTATAAATAAAGATGTATTTAATTTGTAAACTGCTGTTATTTTTTATTTTAAGAATATTTCTTTTTTCGCAAACTGTTAGTAAATATATAGTTATAAGTGAATCGATTCATTTATAATAAATACAATAATGCTGATAAATTTAATACAAATACTACATTTTAAATTCTTGAAGAAAGATCAAAAATTAAAATAAATAGATATTTTATTTTAGACTTTATAATTGTCAAAATAAAAGGAAAATTCATCCCCTTTCAGAAACAACACTGTGAACTCTGTGAAGGAGGTCTCGACCTAATAGCGAAGAGAGAAAGATTAAAGGATAAACAAAAGCCCTAGGTCACTTTCTTATAACTATAGATACACAACGTCACTTCCTAGGGGGAGAGTCCAAACCTTCAGAATGTTCCAAACAAGTCCAAACCTTCTGATTCACACGACACGTATTCCGAATTCCTCGAGCAGTGCCACTGACTTCTTTTAGGGGCCATACACATTCCATAAGGCTGGCACAGACGCGCGTGTGAAGATACAATTGTTCCCAAGCAATCAAACAAAAGCATAAAAAATAGTAAAACTAAGAAAATGCTATTATTTTACCAAACGTACCATAAGTTATGAAAGTTGTAATGGTGAATTTGCATTCCATGTGATTCGCATATGTAATCGCACGTGAGTGCGATTCACACCTGAATGAGCAGTTTATCATGATTGCATTTTACATGTATATGATATCTAGGTAAAAGTAGAATAATTTTTCGTACCTTTTTCTATAATTTTCTTTCTAAATTCCTGAAATCAACATTTTATTTTTTAAGCTAAGTTTCTGAATAAAGCAATGAAAAAGATAGTTTACAAATAGCTTTATATAATTTATTGATGATTATATACAAACTAGTTTCCTTAAATATACTGAGATGTCATTCTATTTATGTATGCCACCTTTATAGCAATGTCATTTGGTTCGATGGATTTATTCTGTGCAGACGCTATATTTTCCTGAGCCAAAATTGGCAGGGCCGGCTATAGAGTTATAAATAAGATTTATTACTCTATGGGGTCGGCTAGACCTATTTATTGCTCTATGGGGCCGCTAGAACAAAATCGGGACTCAGGCAAACTTTTTTCATCTGAAATTTTATACATGAACGACATTTTTTTAAATATCGAGTGAACTTTCAACTGACTGATGGAAAATTAATAACCTGATTAATGCTTTCACATTTGAATTTTATTTGGTTTGTAATGATATATATTTTTAATTTCGTGTCAATTACATTTTTTACGATTTTTAAGTATTAAAATTAAATATTAAAATTAAACATTATTATTCTTTTTCAACTTAGTTAAAAAATGAAAACAAGAAAATAAAATTAAATTGAAAGAGAATTAAGGGAAAAACTGAAAGAAAAAACTTTTACAATTTTAAAAATACGTTTCGATAAATAATCTCTCGTTTTATCATCATGAAAGTTTAACAAAATTATTTCAAAAGAAGTTATAATTTCTACTTTAGTAACTATTACTTTTCCTTATAAATATTTTGAGAATTTTTCTCCCCGAAAATTAATTAGAAATGAGGAAATTTTGCCACCTCTTTCTCCATTTTAATGTGACATATAAACTTTAAAAAAGCACCTTATGTTTCCCATTATTATGTTAGAATGAAAAATTTCGACAAAGTATTTAATTGGATGATTTATATTATTATTTAAGTATATATTTCATTTTATGTGTGATTTTAATGCGTGATTTTCAATGCGAGTATTAATATTATTTAATGTGCGATTAATTTATATGTGATTAAAAAAACAGATAATAATAACAAATCTTTCCGAAAGTTTGAAGCCGTTAAATAGACGCAAGACACAGCCTCCGGATGGGGGAACTATATTATTTTCTAAATGAGTGACAAGATAAAAAATTAGTGCCTATTTTCAAAAGTAAAAATGATCTGGTCATAACGCATTTTCTATTAAATTTTGTTTCGTCTTATTACGTTGTTTTTCATAACTATAGGGGCACGGTGTTCTGTGCACTGTCACTCCTCAACTTTTAGAATAACACATCCAGCTCTTATACTTTAATTTCTTTCCTTTTTTTAAATATAAATATATTTTGAATTAAGCCTTTTACTTGTTATCACTCTCGACAGCCGCTAACATTGCTCGCGCCGTTGTTTTAGACCTCCAGAGGCTAAATCTAAATATCTAGGGCAGTGATTCTCAACCACTGTGCCGCAGCACTTTTGCGTGCCGCCAAATTCTTAAAATGTGCCGCCAAATATTAGAAATGATGCAATAAAAATTATAATATATATATATATATATATTTACTTTTTACAATTTCTCCACTCTTTAACAGCGTGTACATTTTTGCTGGCGATTGCCTTGTCTCTGACAATCTTAAATAGGTTAAAATAAGAAGGAAGTGTTTAAATTGACTTTGACACACAATTTTAAAAAATGTTGAAATAAGGAAGAAATTTAATGTCTATTAAAATTATTAATTAATAAAGGAAAGCAAGCTAAATATTAACTTTAAAATTACTTTAATATTTTATTAAAGTTAATATAATTATATTAACTTTAAATAAAAGCTAATCATTAAAGTAAGATATGCAATTAACAATTATAAAAACAAATTAACAAAGGATAATTAACAAAAAAATAAGCCAACAATTAATAATTAGCAAAAAAACTAGTTAACAGGAAATCAAAAGAAAATAATAATGTAAAAAAAACAACAGTTAATAACTAAAGAAAACAAGCTAACAATTGGAATCTAGCAAAAAAATAAATAACTCTTACTAACTAATAAAAAATTAGTCGGAAGAAATAATTAATCCCTTAATAAACGTGCTTTTGTAGTACATATTATTTTATTTTGCATTCAAAATTATTATCACACACTATTTAACACAGTGTATTATAGGTAAGTACACAACCTCTAAACTAATTTTTTTCATTGTGTGCCGTCAAATTTCGAAATCGTTAAAAGTGTGCCGCCACAAAAAAAAGGTTGAGAATCACTGATCTAGGGGAAACAGTGCTTGTGGCGAATCTCGAAACATAGTGCCCTTTAAAAAATATTATATTTTCTATTTTTTAAGTTGCAATTAAAGCATGACTTGAAGAAGGAAATCATTTTGGTGATAAAGTAAAAAAACTGTTTTACATATAACCAAAAATTTTGAAAAGAAAAGTAAATAAAAAATAAATAAATAAATAAATAAAAAAAAAGGAAAAAAGGAAAAAAACTGTACTATTTAAAATTTTAATACTCTTGCATTTATGTGTATATTCGATCTGCGTAGATAAAGTCATTACAAAATACTTATGTCATTCACTATCATATGAGATGATACAAAAGTAAAGGCAACTTAATTAATTTAATGAAGTACAGTTACATTTTAAAGTTTTAGAAACATTATATGGTTACAAAAACGTTGCGCTGAGTTTTTTTTTAAAAAAACAATAACACATTTTAGAGATAAATATCTCTCATTATTAGAAATTAAGCTAAAGGAAGCTTTTATTTTACGAAAAAACAATTTTTTGTTGACAGCAACAGAAGCTTCTGACTATACGTTTTCTGATCAAGTCAAATAAAATTCTCGTGATATTATAAATTAATTAAAGAGCTAAAAAATGATTAAAACGAAATATTACACAGCTATTCTAATAAAAGCGTAACAGATAAATTGCCTATTTTGGTTATTTGGGAAAAAAGCTTAATTGCGATAGTTCTACAGCACTCTCCTTAAAAAAAAAGGGGGCTTATGCTTTCTTTTGCAATTTTTTTAAAATATTAAAGTCCTCTAAGCTATTGTTTAGATTTTATTGCAAACAACAATTCGAAAAGAATCAAACTGGAGATTAAAAATATGAAAAAATACTTGTTTTTAAAATTTTTCTAAATCTGTACAGTGCGCAAAATGAAAAAGTGTAAATAAATAACGAACTTTAGGTGTAACTAATAATAAATAACTTTTGATCTAATGATCAGATTCTTTTTTCTTCGGATTCTTAGGAGTCAATCTTAATGGTTTCTGGCTTAACCTTAAATATGCTAGTTAACTAGTATAGACACGATATTTTAAGTAACGAAATCAGACATAATAATATACTTTCTCTGAATATATATTCTTTTTTTTCGACGGATTGGTATATCTGAGATTCAAAATATGGGTTAGCAGTAATCTGGAAAATATAATCATAATAGTTTAAGCAGGAAAGCTAGGAAAAATTTAGACCCCTCAATGTTAATTAAAATTTTTGCGTATTTCGAAATATTTCGAGAACTAGTTAAGGGAAATTTTATCTCACAGTTATAAAATTTAAGTATCTGAGGATAATGTTGTGTAAAAAATAATGTTAAATAAATATTTATTATTTTATCAAGTAATGATTTTAAAATATTAATAAGTAAAGGTTAATAAGTAGGATCATTAGAAAATAAGTTTCATCACAAAAGACATCAATTAAAATTTTAAAAATGCTTTAAGAGGGTTAAGCCATTTTGATGTAACTAAAAATTTATAGTGTCTTATTAAAGTATTTTATTTTATAACCGTCGTTGAACAGCCGACCCAATTTCATGGGTTTACGACTACTTACGTTCAACTCCGTAGCCTTGTAATTTTGAACCAATCCAGAAGACAAGGAAACTCCTGGATCAGTACCCCCAGAGGATTTGTTGTGGTAACATGGAGGACTTTGAGACTCGACAGATTTAACGTGCATCAGTCACCATTTACTACACGGGGAGTCTTCGGCCAGTGAGGATCGAACCCACGACCTCTTGGATATGGGCCCATCATGGCCAGTCATGGACATGAATTATCGCCAGATAATCGCCATGGACATGATAATCGTCAAATTAGTACAAAATGTAAGATAATTATAAATTTGAATTAATTGCTGCTAGAAAGTAAAAAAAAAAACATTCAACAAATATGGAAATTGAATTTGCATACGCATAACCTGCTAAAAAATTACATTAATAAATTTTGAAGCTAATATTTTCAATTAAGTAAACACTGTCGTTGGTTTAATCTTTTAACGAAAAAAAGAAAGATTTATCAAAAAAATAAATAAATAAATCAAGTTTATTGTTGGTTGCGAGGTTTTTGAGATAGAGATATAATGTTAATAATAAAACATAAATAATAAAACACAAAAAATAAAACAAAAAATTAAAACAGAAATAAAAAAACAGAAATAACAAAATATAAATTATAAAATATAAATAATAAAATATAAATTAATTTTGAACTCTTACCAGCAGATCCTAAAGACGGATGCCAGGGATTGTTATACCAACCATCGTAAGTTTGATATTCATGCAAGATTTTCGATATATTTTTTAAAATCCATTCTTTGGCGAATAATTTGCTTTTATGAAGTCTACTTTTGGTTGAAAAATCTGTGGAATAAACAAAAGTTAATACGCTACATGATTCTTGTTTCAGGAAAGTCACTAAGAAAATGAAGCATTTTTTATTTTTATTTTGCATAAATTATTCTTTAAGATCTACAAATTATGAGAAAGTTTTTCGCATTTTAGAAAAACATTTTAAATGCCTTATCGTTACTACGAAACCTTAAGTAATTATTATTTGCATTTTTTTAAACTCTCTTTAAATTATGCAAAGTTGCCATCTTTAAATTATGTAAACTACTTACTAACTAGAATATGATTACGATTCAATTTTGGTACATTAGGCTGCAAAAAACATGCAAATATGTACATATAAGATTGCAAAGATGATTTCACTACAACATTTCATTGAATAAAATCGACTTTTACATTTAAAAGTGTCTTCACTATTCAGAATGAGTAAAATTTTAAGGCAAATTGTTTTTGTAAACAATTTGGCTTCTTTTTAAATTTAAAATAGTTTGGCATTAAAATGTTTAAACCGCCAAATTAATTGATTAAATGAAATCTATGTAATATAAAACGTTTATCATGCGTCGTCATAAAACCTATGAAATTTCTTCTCAAATTGGCAACGAACATCGGGACAGAAAAGAAGCATTTGGGGAGGGAAAAAAAATTAAAGTTACGAAAAATTGAAAGTGGAATGTTACACTACAATGGATGCTTTTATTAACGAAGTGACGCGATGATCCAGTTTTCGACGTTTTTTCTTTTTGTTAGTAAGTTGGTAATGGATGAAAGACTGAAGTCACAAATGTTTCATACATATGAGTGTTAAGAATTGAACTATATCTATGTATAGTTTGATTTTGTGGGAACTAAAAAATAATAATAAAAAAAAGGCGAAAAAAAGAACTGTATCTTTTAGATCGATTGGCAACTCTTTTACTAACAATCACGAGTAACTCATATTGTTATTAAGGTTGAGAGTATTCCTGTTTTTAAGAATAAAGCTTTTCTAAAATTTTTCACCTATTTTAATCGATTTATTTGTAAAATTTGTAAATTTTGATCACGGAAAAAATAAATTATCAAGATCTACCAAAAAATACTTTTCTTTCAATTGCAACTTCAATTCAACTTCAGGCTTTTGATTCCCTTTTTATAATGTGTGATAATGTGGATAAACATTATAAAGAAGCATTGTAAATAAATAAAACACTAAGTAGTAAGTAAATACCAAGTTATTCTAAGCAAGTGCAAAAATTTAAAACATATGTGTTACGAACATATGTCATTATTTTTACAACTTGATTAAGACATGAGTGTTGATTTACGCAACTATGTTTTTTACTCTGACATTCAATCGCAAAGAAATATATGGAATGCTTCCATTCTAATACTGGACCGGGAAAAGAGATGAGGCATTTTTTTCCTCAAAAGGGGAGAAAATCGTAATTTTTCAATGATTTAAATTACTTATAAATTGTTCAATCATTTATCTTACAAAAATTATTACATTTTTCTATATACCATAAAAAGATAATTGTAACATATCCTTTTTATAAATTCTCATGCTGATAAATCCATTGATATAAATATAATTAAACTTAAAAAAAAAAAGAAAAAAAGAAACAGAAATATTTGCTTGCCTTTAGCAAAAAGTTATTTAAAATTATGACGGTATTGACACGTAAATTTTTTATTTAGCCGTTTTTTTACATTTATTTACCAGTAATATCTATTTATCATCTTTTCTTAATATTTTCCTTGGTTTTTATTACTCTTTCGATGCATATTCAAAATTATAGGACTCAAGGACAAAGCGCTGTTAATTTATAATATAAATCATTTTATTACAGTAATCCTGTTATATTAGCATTACGCAATATTTTATGATAAAACATATTAAGTTACCGTGTTTACAGTAGCGTATGCGGTATATAACGGCATAACGTATTGAATGGTAAATTAGTTATATTTCCTTTTGTAACAAATTTTATGTAAAACCTAAACCAGTCAACGCATGCAATTAAAAATAATAAATTCAAAATATCTATTTTAAATTNCAAAAATTTTTGATACATAACATCTTTTGTTTTTTTTTCTTTTATTATGTAAAATTTCATACTTAGAAAAGCTTGTTATCTACTCTTAAAATGGAAACTCAAAATAATAAATTTTTTAAGTAATGTTTCAAAAAAAAATTTCATTATATACTCCTAACATTTAGTCAAGCTTTGTGGTGCCCCCCTATCCCCTGGTGCCCTAAGCACGTGCTTAGTGTGCTTAATGGTTAATCCGGCCTTGTATATAGTACATGCGTAGTTGAGAAAACAATGGATGAAAATCAACTATTTCTCAAAATTAATAAATAACTTACGAAAAAGAACTAATTCACTCTCGTACCTGGCCAAATAAACAATGAAATGAAATCGAAACAAGGGGGAAAACGGAAAGGAAGAGCACGAAAACTATCATAAGAAACATGGGTCAAATCAAACATTCATACTAAAAACGCATGCAAATGACTTGAATGAGTCAGAGGCAAAACCCTGACGCATGCGCTGTGCTGGTACAAATTGGAGAATATGGGTAGATTAAGTTCATTTTATTGCTGGTACAAATTGTGAATCGGATAATCTTCATTTATTATATTAATTAAATCTTTTTTTCTTCAATATCAATTTCAGGTTAATTTTATTTATCTAATTAATCTCAATTTAATAATTTCATTTTTTAATTTTAAATTTGAATGAGAAAACATGCTCATCGCCCCCCTATCGCTCAAAACATATTCACCGCCCCCCTACTGCCCAAAACAAGCTTACCGCCCCTAAGGATACTTCCACCGCCCCCCGGGGGGCGGTATCGCCCCCGTTGAGAAACAGTGCTCTAAAACAACGAGCTGTAAAATGAAGGAATTTTGGCAAATCAATTGCTTTATTACTCAAGATGGCAACAGCCAGAAAACGTTAAAAAAGATATGAAAATTATTACATATGTCAGTTGAAAACATTACAGATTTTATATTCATCTCACTTTTCGCAATTAAGTTGGCAGAATTTAACGTCTAGATGTATTTCCTTTAATTATTAATTAATATCTTGATCGATGCAAATTAGTAAAATAAATTTTTTTCTTCAATCTTTCTCAACAACTTTTTTAAATTGGTTTTGGTTGTGACCACTCTGTTGCTAGTGCTAGGCGAATCGGACGAATGCGGCTTGTACGCATGTAAGAAAATTAAGGGAGGGAGAAGAGAGATTTTTGATAGTGCTGATTGAGGGGGGCGGGTTCTGCAATGCCTTCTGTTACGTCTTTTTGTAGCTCCTCCCCAATATCGTTTTCCCCCACTTTGCTCACGAATTGTAAATTTATCATAAATCAATTCTTAAATTTTTAACTATTGTATTATATAATGTCATTTAAAATTTAATATTAGTTTTTAAATCAAATGTTAAAGTTTTTCTTCGTAGAAAATAAAATAGAGTCATTAATGTTCTTTTAATAATGACGCATTAATTGAAATCTAGTTTGCCTTAAATTTTATTCTTATATAATTGTTTGTATGTTTAAAATGTTATTTATTTAAAATGTTATTTGTTTAAAATGTTATTTGTTTAAAATGTTAATGTTTTGAATGTTCGTATAATACTTTTTAACATTAATGTTAAGGATTTTTCAGGTAAATGCTAATTAAATAACAAGGTGTTTTGTAAAACATCAAATTTCATAGAAAATAAAATAGCGTCATTAATGTTCTTTTAATAATGACAGACATTTATTGAAATCTAGTTTGCTTCAAATTTTATTCTTATATCATTGCTTGTTTGTTTAAAATGTTATTTATTTAAAATGTTATTTGTTTAAAATGTTATTTGTTTAAAATGTTAATGTTTTGAATGCTCGTATAATACTTTTTAACATCAATGTTAAGGATTTTTCAGGTAAATGCTAATTAAAGAACACAGTTTTTTTTAAAACATCAAATTAGTGCAATAATAATTATTAAACATAAATTTTGTGCATATATTTTAAAATTAATTTCAGTTAGCTTTAGTGCAATAAATATAAGAATTGATTTTAAATGTACATTCATTTAATAATCTTTATTCAAATTTAATAGTATTATGAAGCTCCTTATGCTCTTAAAAATTAAAATCTCTAATTTAAATTTAATGTTAATTAAATTTTATTAAATATGAATGCAGAACCAAACAAATAAAAACTATGCAGGTTGAGTTTAAATTCATTATATGAGATTATAAAACGTATAAAAATATTATTGCAAAAGTATTTTGGATTATTTTAAATAAATTTTATCATATCTTAGAGGAAAACATTTTAAAATGTTGAAAAGTGCACTTATAATTAAGGCCATATGAGTAAAAAAAATTCGATAACATTTGTAATTTAGGAAATTTATTTTATACCGAGTTGCACACAGTTTAACAGGTTACAATGAATTTATATGAATAACACATTACAAGAAAATAAAAGAATATACTAAATTGGGAGACTATTATTATTGTTATTTTTTTATGGATTTTTTACTCTTCAAAACATTTCTGCAGTCTAAAAATCAAAGTAAAATGTTTGAATATTATGAGAATTCAGCATTAAACAAAAAAATGAAAGGATAGGAATAGTTTTTAAGCTATAAAGCTTAATTTAATTTCGACTGCTTCATGTAAATGGAGTTTTTGAAATGAATGATCTAGATTAACTGATATCAGGAAACATTTGAAATAAATTACAAAGAGACTTTGTAATTTAAATTTAGAATAAAAGGGGGTGCCACTTTTTAAATATATCTGTTTAAGATATTAACCATAAAGATTGAGTCCTAGAATGTTATAATTTGATCATTAAATCGAAAGTTATTCAAATTGTTTCGTTTCTTTAAATCTCTTTTTTTGCGCACTGTACACGTAAACCTGTGTGACAAATACTCTCTTAATATAATGTGAGTTCGTTTATATAAATCTTTATATTTGATGTTGAAAAAACTCTTATTTCGTCTTCAAATGTAATTTTAATTAAAATTTTTCATCACAATTTCAGCGGAAATTTTTGAGGTAGTTACTAAGAAACAAGACGAAAAGGTTAATTTCCAAGATAATTAGTAAAGATTACATAACTACCAACAGCTTAGTACATGTACAATGTTAACTTAGCACAATGTTAACAACGAGAAACATCGATTCCTTCTTAAAACATTTTGTATATTTTGTTCATTGATATGTATTTAAAATAGTTATTGAAAGATTTTCCAAAATACTAAAAGAAAATTTCCTTTTCTCTACAAATATTTACTAGTAGAGGAGTCAATAATATAGTAATTCATCTGATTTATCTATACGTTTATTATTCTTATAATTTACGTTTTTATTTTTGTATATAGTTTTATAAACCTATAAAATAGTCTGGGTCGAAGAAATCAAATCCTCCCCAAAAATTATTTGATAGCAATAATCATTTAATATTTATCTATTACTGAGACGGCAATATGATCATTTGTAATTGCATAAAATACTAAGCCATTTTTTTAAATTAATTTTAAATGATTATTTAAAGGTTGTATTTATTTCATAAAAAGGCATTCAATAAAAGGCATTTTAGTGAGCCGTCGAATCAGAGAATGAGTTTAAAAATGCACAAAAATGTTCATAAACATATAAATTGTGTTATAGAAGTCGACGATAACAATTTCTCATTTTTTAAAATAATTTTTAACAATATAATGGAAAATGCACTTAAAATATTATTCAAGCGTGTATAATTAAAAGAAAGAAGTAATAAAATAAAATATCTCCAATTGATCTCGTAATGTTCCAAATTAAAAGTTATAAGAATCTATTTAAGGTCAACAATGATACTAAGAGGGACTATAAAGATACTTTTAAACCAAACAAAAAAAAGAAAAAAAAAAGAAAAAAAAAGAAAATTGGATTTTTTAGCAATAATTTCTATCGAAAATGAAACGCAAAAACGATTAATTTTGAAGAGTTTATAAAACTATTTGCGTCTGCTAAAGTACGAAAATATAAATTTTAATGTTTATATTCTTTTATATTTGTATGTCATAGAAGATTATGCTCTTTAAAAATATTAATTATTCTAGATATTTCTTCTAAAACACTTGCGGTGATATTCTCATTAATGAAACTAACGGCTTTCTTTTTTAACTTTGAAATCGTAATTATAGTTTATCTTCTACATATGTAGAAAATAAACTATAATTACGATAAATCACTATTCTTAATCACTATTCTTAAATCACTAATTAGGTTTGATACAGATTTTATAATTTTCTGATAGAAATATTATTGTAATTTAAAATATAAAAACAAATTTTATGCAGTTATTATGACTACACCAATCAGACAATTCAAGGGAAAAAATAAGTTATAATCATAATTATTTTTTTAATTCAGATCCCTTTTCCGAAGCATCGCCCTGGGCATGAAAATGTATTTCGTCTCCACTGTTAGGATTAGCTGCTTTTACGGAATTGTTTTCTTTTATTAAAATATTTGTGCTTTTTTTCTTAGCTTCAATCAAGTCATATCAAGGTGCTTTTTGGTGAAATTATTCCAAAATGAGTTTTGACTCCTGCCATAAAATTCTCAAACCTCGAACATCTATCTCATTTCACTAATCGCTTAAGAACCTAAGATATACTTCCTACTTAATAATTAGTTTATTCGTTTCCTTTGGCCCTTTTAAAAAATTGTAATTTTTTATAATTTTTTGCGTAATAGTCAATATTACGTAAGCAAATCTAATTTCATAATAAAATTTATTAAACGTGAAGAAAATTTAGACTGACTTTATCTAACTCTTTGAATTTTTGTAGTGCTGCCATCTATATTTTATAATAATAGTTGTAAATACAAATCATGAATTTTTGGTAGGAGTCTTAGTGCTGCTATCTGTATGAATTTTTTTCAAATTTTTATCTTGGCAGAAAATTTGAAATGAATGAAATGACTGAAAAGAAAATGCTTCAAGTGTTTTTTGGCAATAGCACTAAATTATTTATCTTATTAAAGCTTGCTTTACATCACATCAGATTCAAAACCTCATTTAATTTTTTGTAAAAAAAATAATTTCAAGATAGAGTGAATTATTTTTAAATGCCTGAAAAATAGAATGTTTTGAAGTAGTACTGGCAAGTAGCAAAATTTTTGTTCAACTTCTATAAAAGCAATAAAACTATTCCCTCCTCCCCACAAGAAAAGCATATAAAAGCTCACGTTGAATTAAAAGAAATGTATCTTTTTTAAATGTATTTATCTTCTTTGAAATATTGTGAAAGGTAATTTTTCCGACGAAACAAAATAGTACTTTTGTCATAACTAAAAATGTTTATTTAAACTTCCTTTATTGAAACTTTAATTTAAAGAAATACTATTTTGGACCTCAATGTGGGTCCATGCTGTTTTTTCTTTCAGCGTTAATTTATCTTTCATTTAATTTCTTTTATTTCTGTACAATGAGTAAATTAAAGGAACTGTGATCATCTAAATATTTTTTTATTTAGTGATTGAGTTTTCAATTACTAAGATCAAACACAAATGAGTACTTTCTTTGAATATATATATACATATATATGACAAAATAAATAAATACAAAAAGACACGAAGAAAATTAAGAGAAACAATAAGTTTCAATTATTGCGCATAAGCTGCAATAAACAGAACTCATTAGATAAGTTCAAAATGAAGATAAAACAAAGGAAAATTGCCCCCCCCATCACCCGGCGAACGAGACTTAAATTTAATGCTCTCGAAATTATTCATTTCATGAATTTTTAGATTTTAAATTAGGGCTGGGAAATGATCTCCTAACAATTATGAAAAAAAAAGAAAAAAAATGCAAGGGGTAAAAAATATTGAGAATTTTTATTCTCATTGTTATTTGTTTAGTTGATGTGTTTCTTAAATCAACATTGATCAAGATTGATATAGATTTTATAATTTTCTGGTGGAAGTATTGTAATTAGAAATACAAAAAGCAATTTTTTTCAACAGAGTTAAGACTACGTCTGCGAGACGATTCGAAGAAAAAAAAAAATCTTCCTTTAAAATTAAGTCCCCCCCCCCTCCAAAATTGAGTAAAGGTCGCCGTTTTCAGTATAGCCCGAGGCGCGAGAACGTCTTCAGCCGGCACTGAATATTCAGGGCTTGAGAATTTTATCACAGGAGTAGATTTTGAATTTCTTTTCTAGTTTCAGACTTATTTCGGAAATTTCAGCGAATTATTTTACAAAGGGAAATCACCTAATTTGTTGAAAAAGAGAGTATAAAAGCTTTTAATGAAATAAAAAAAAAGACTCTAAAGATTTTGGTGACTCATTTGATGAACTTAGAAAATAATCATTGTGGCTGAATCATGTAATTCAAATCGAAAGCGTAGGACCCGATTTTCAAGTTTTAAAAAGTAGCAGATACCATTGACGAGAAGTGAAAGGTAATTTTTAGAAAGCTTCAAACGATTGATATTTTATGTTACAATATTTCTAAAATGGTAGAGTTCGATGTCTTTGCCTGGAAGAAATGCTGCAAAAAAGGGTCCTCTATATAACATCTATAAACATGTGCTTAAAACATCAGTCTATAAACATATGCTAAATGCTAAAATTAATTCATGAACTATCTAAATTAATTCATAAACTAAACTCATAAACTAAGAGACTCTTATGGTGTAGTTAAAGCAGGGACACTAAAGGAGAAATAAAAATTTAAAAACGCAGTTTTTTTAAAATATTGTAACTCAAAACTATTCATCCTATTTTGTTCAAATTTTGTATTTTGTAATTGAAAATAAATGAAAATAAAGATTTCTTGAAAATCAAAATAGTTTAAGAAAATAGGCTTAAGAAATAGGTACAAAAATAATAAAGTATTTTTAAATTGTTTTTGATTGAAATTTTTTTTATATGTTTGGCATTATGCATTGTACTGACATCATGCATAGAGCTCCAGTTGAAATTTCAGCACTCTAGTTAGGATGAAAAATTCATTCGATGAATTCAATTCAAATTCTGCTTATAGTAGTCAAAAAACGACTGAAATTTGTGTTGTCATCCATCAAAGAGCTTTAATGACGTTTTGGAAATAGTAGCTAGTCTAAAAGTTGTTGCAATTTTGTAGAACAATAAGTTCTTTGCCTTGATAATATATTGATAAAATTTGATTAGGAAATAATGAAACTAGTTTTGCCATAAGCCACAGAACTAGGATTTTTGCACTCTAGTTGCCTGAAAAGAGTTTGGATTTTTTTTGTGATAAACTCTATTTAGTGATTAAAAGGATTTGATCGTAGTGGACAAAAAATGATTGAAACTTCAGTCTTCATAAAATATTGAGATGCAGTTGCAATTTGTGCTTACTAGAAAGTCAGAAAATGATAAAAATTTTGATTAAAAATACATTTTATTTGGCTATAAATTGGCGATAAATTCTACTTGTATCGGCAAAAAAGTAATTAAAAGTACGTTACAATCAAGCTTGGAGTTTCAGTGAAGATTTGAGTGCTCTAGATAATAGGAAAAATGTCGAAATTATAATTCACGATTTCTCTCACAGTCATAAATCGAGCTAATAAAACTGTAATAAAAGCAAACAATTTCTTCATCATGTGAAATAAACTGTAATATTTTTATGTATAAGAACCTGAACTTTTTCAAAATTTTCATGTGATCTCTTTGATCCTTGCTGGTTCAGTGTGCTCAGTCTGGCAACATTTATCAAAAAATAATACAAGATACTTGAAATGCAAAACTCTTTACTTCTCAACATGCAGTGTTTTTTTAAGCAAAAACAATTCTTTCGACAACATAGATTCTTTACTTATTGTTCATGATTTATGGTAGCATTTGCTTTGTTAATGTGCAGCTTGCATTAAATTTTCAAACAAAATTTTCTGCGCAAGAAAGGGGTAAGGGCATTTTTAGAACTCTCAAATGAAGAGACTTAGGAACTTTCCATTTCAAAATATAGAATGTTACTTTAATCAGCAAATCCTTTGAATAAGGCGTATTATGATTTCATTAATAGTTAATGGAGGATTTATCAGAAACTTGACATTTTCAAATCACAAACTCTTAAAAAACTGTAGTAATTTAAGAATTCATACTTAATCTTTATGAAGTATTTAACACGAGAAAAATACTGGGAACTCACCTTAGCTATTTGGTTCGTTCACCCTCACGCTGAGAAAATGCTAAATGAGACGTTTTTAGCATGTCAGGGTAGTGACACTTTTTAAATATTATTTCTGCCACAAAGTTCTAAAGATATATTTAGGTTAAAGGAAGTTTTTTACGGGAATCATCACATTATGTCACTGATCCTAAATATTACTAGAATTTAGTCCGTTTGGGAAGTAGAGGAGTGTCGGGTACACCGCCCACTGTCACTTTCACATGTATAGAATATTTTTTCAAGTCAATGGGCCATCGGACATTAATTGTTATATTAAAAAACGATTTTTTTTCAAAGTTTCAAGTATTTATGCAGCTGGCAACATGGTAAACAATAGTTTTGAAAATATGTTGAATACAGTAGTCATGAAATTAAGAAAAATTGGTTGAATGTTTCGATTAAACTTCATTTTAATACTAAAAAAATAATTTTTTCTATACATATAGTATTGGAGTATGTAGTCTTAAGTTTAATTTGCACAAAGAAAGAAGAGTTTATATGTGAAAAATTGTTCGAGTAATTACAAATTTACAAAAAAATTTTGGGTAGCCCCGCTCACATGAATGTCGGGTATCAGGTATCACCGCCCAATTTTACTTCGATAAATGTACGGTTGCAAAGATTATTATTTTATTGCTTCAAATTTGAATGTTATATGNAAGGAGTAAAATTACAAAATTCATTAATTAAATTTTTTACATTTTAATACACTTTTTTTCTTTTTAATTAGTTTCGGATTGATAAATCATTTTTTGTTAACTAAATTGGTGTGGATGTAATAGTTAAATCATCGTCGTCATAAACAACGGAAATAGTTTAGATAATTACAATTAGACAAATTACAATATTAAAATAATACAACTAACTTTAAAATATTAAATCAAGCAAAGCTTATGACTTTGCATTGGCTCGCCCCCCCAGTCAAAAAAAAGTTGGCACGCCACTGGCTACCCGACTCTCCCCTACTAGCAAATATAACATACTGTTACTGAAGACTGGATTCAATGTTCAGATTGCTTAGAATGTGCTCATGAAGCGTACAGTGCTTATTCCGGTTTTGGCCGCTTCTTATGAAGTAACTGTGATGTTTAGGAACGGTTTATGTCGATTATTATTTTATTCTGACATTAATTTCTCTGATTTTTGAAATGTAATTATGTGTCTCATCTTGCCCGGGTAGCCCGGGCAAGATGGGACGATGTTCTATTTTTGTTTATGTTAAGTTATTATTATTGAACTTTATTATTTATTTATTTTCTGTACGAGATATGTAAGAGAATTGTTCCCACCATATATTTACAATATAAAATATATAAAATTGCTCTAGTTTACTATTTTTCAAACCAAGTTTCCTTAAGCTGTTCATCTTACCCGGGCTTCCCCTATTACTTTTTAAAAAAATGTTTTGTGTGTAATAGAAATGTTGTAGGAGCGTTCAATTTCTTTTATACATGCTGAAAAGTTTTAAAGTCAGATTTAGGTTTAGTGATGTCCTTTTACTAGATAAATTTTTAAATTATACAACTTAATGAGTTAAATGATAAAACAGTACCAAAAATATTATTTAACACCTTTAAGTAAACATAGTTTTTTAATATACTTTAATTATTGAATAACTTTTGTGAGCGAAAATTTTAAATGAATTTAATAAGTAAATAAAAAATTTCGGACAGCCCAGGTGAGTGACTGTTAGGTAAATTTAAAATTTGCTTAAGAAATTGAAAATAATCGAAAAATGGATTTAATTAGGAAAAATTATGCCTTAAAAGTATAAAAATTAACATAACAGCTTATTTCAAATCAATCTTGTAGTATTTAGTTTAACATGTATTTTGTGGAATCACCTTACATAACTAATCCTTCTTTGCACGAATTCGATTTTCCTATCTAATGTTTCATACCGCTTAACAATAGACATCACGATAAAACGTGACTATAGTTTGAAATATAGGGAAAAATACGAGGCTTAGAATTATCACAAATCTGATCTGAAAATTCCCTTCCAGATAGTTATAAAATCTATAGTTAGTTGTCGACAAAAATGGTTTTGATTGTGTAAGAGAGTAATGCTGTAAGTTTATACTCATTTGTCTCGAAATAAAAATACTTTCAGATATAATAGGGTAAGAGATACATACCAGAAGACATCAGGTAAATTTGGTTATACTTTGATCTTTGTATTTTGAAGGATTTATTTCCGAAATGTCTAACATGTTCTAAAACCTTTTTCATAACAGAATAAGAATAGAAGTTCAAAAAAAATTAATGTGTAAATGTCTAGAGTCTAGACTATTTCATTTCTTTAAATCCTCTATTAAACGCTATATTTCTAACTATATCATTTACTGTTTGCGTTTAAAAGTGTAAATTTATTACTTGAAGTTGTAACATTACCGATTTTTCCAAATTAGAATAATCACAATCCAGAAGCCAAGGGAACTTCTGGATCAAGCATTGGGAGGAGCAAGCCTTCATGGGTGAATTTTTTTTTTTAAAGAACTAGAGACATTGATAGAAAACCATGAAAACCTCCCACAGTTGACCCAATGGCAAGGGGAGCATAAAAAATATGAATTTTTGTAATTATCCCCTTTGATATATATTTTTAGAATCCATGCAAGACACGGAAAAAAGTTGGTATATTTAATGCCGTTAATAAACATCTAATTGAGTGTTATCAAGAATCACTATCGAAAAGAGTAGAATTAAATACATCAAAACCAATTTAATCTCCCTAAGAAACTTGAAATTTTTACTATTATTTAAGTAAGGAAAAAAGTTAGTAAAATTTTAATATCCCTTAACGAGAAAAAAATGAGAGGAAGTAAAAGAAAAACTGTTCCATCGAGCAATCTGAAAATCAGCCTTTCTCAGTTGTGGTTCGTTAAATTTCAATGAGTTCTTTAGGCTGATGGTTGCAAGGTTTTTAAATTACCTACCTGTATGTGATAAAAAAAAAAAATTAAGTATCTTGATTACTCAACTCAATTTTGACAGATATGTTTCAGGAAATTTTTTTAATTTTTAATACTTCCAAGGATTATTGTCAATTAAATCTAATTATAATCTCTTTAATATAAGGAACAGGAAGAAAAGAGAAAAGTTCTGAAACAAATTAAGAATTTAGGATTTATTAAGTTTCATTAATTGTTCATTAGCTGCTAGTACATGGAGTAGAGTGGTAGAGTGGGCCGAAAAGATGAATAAAATCTTTTACGCAAAAAATCGATTTATTAAAGTAAGAATTAGTTTAATATAAGGTATAATATTGGATAATATAATAGTATAATATTGGATAGAAAATCCCCCAAAGGGATCAATGCAAAGCACTCTCCCACATCGAGAGTTTATGTTAGCATCAAAATGATATTTAACTGTTGAGTCTGGGTGGCCTGCAAGGGCACCCCCAGTCTCCACAAATTTTAAAATTGAAAGTAAATGCATTTGTTCGCAACGGACACAGGAGAAGAATGATAGGAGATCCAAAATTTGCGAATTATCAAAATATAACACAGCCAAAACAGAGCCAACCCCTCATAATCAATGTATGGATTGAAAATACTTTGGCGATCACGAAACGCCAACAAAACTGTGACAATGGGATGCCTGCAAGTGACGTAGTTTGGGTATCTCGATCATGATTGGTTGTTGAAACGCGATATTTGTTTACGTCAGCAACTGTTCCTCCCATTCTATTTCGAGTACGCCAAGCGCTTTAAGTACCAATTCTCTTAAGTAGCACAACCTATATTCTTTCACAAAAAATCTATCAAAAATATTTCAATTTTACCTCTATATATTTACACAAAGACTTAACGTAAAGACAGGAACGAAGCCATGAAGGGCATAAGCAGACTTTGTATGCATCGAAGTTGCCAGGTGCACAAAAGAAAAATAAACCGCGTTTACAATAAAATATCACCCCTTATCATCCCATCCATCGAAAAATATAGAATCTATATTCCTTGCAGTTATGAAGGACAGTTATTTACAGCTTTTACATATTTACATTTATTTCATTTAAAATCTATAAGCACTTACAACATATAAACATTTACAATAACTACATCTTAAGCAAGTTAATACATTTGAGTTAACGTTTGAAGTTAGTCTTACACCACCTATTTAGGTCTATTCCTAAACTCTAAATTGACATGGACGAACAATTTAAGTAAGATCCAAAGTACATACTGCAACAAATAAACTTCAAGCCTAGTTCACAATCCTAATCTAGACTTAAACTTAAAGAATCTACTTTACTTATCACTGATCAGGCCGATCATGACTTATGCATCGTCTACCTGGGGAAATATCAATAAATCCCTCTTGGACAAACTGATAAAAAAAAAAGAAAAAACTTTCACAAAATTACCAATGCGCCATGGTTTTTGCTGAACAAAAATATTTACAGAGATTTAAAGATAGATAATTTGGATACCTACTTTAACGAAACTTAACACATAGTGAATGTTAGCGCCGTTAATTTCAACGAAATGTGTAATTTTAAAATGTTAGAAGAGAATATTCTTATTAGATCAACCGTTGCTTTCTTTTTCAAACAACTTTATTTTAGACTATGATAACGCTTTTTGAAATTTCATCTACTTAATTTATATGTACTTTCCTTTAATTATTGACAAGAACTGAATGGTGTAATTTATTTTACACTCTCAAAAAAAAAGGCCAGTTGTTTTTAATTATTTACAATTTGACTATATTGCTATATTGCCTTACAGTTTTCTTTTGTATTTTTACTGAAATTTAACATAAATTAAACTAATTAGAATTGCAAAAACAGTCAAATACTCAATTTACCTTATTCAATTTTTAACAAACTGTATCTATCTTTACAAAATTTGACCATGTTACTGTATTATATAACAATTCTTTTCATTTTATCTAATATTGACCTGAATTGAAATATTCAACTCATATTAAACTTAACTGTATACTTAACTCGTTCTCAAATTGGAAAAATAGATAAACTTTCACTTCTTTTCGTTCAATTTTTTGACTGATTGTTTTTTTATAATTTGACCATGCATAATATGTTGCGTTTAAATTCTGATTCTCTAATTTTCTTATCTCTTAATAATTGACTTATTGATATGGATTTTAAATTTTTAACTCTTCTATCTAAACTCATGTTTGTGAAAATTGCAACACCATGAAGGACTTACGCGAGTGAGCTGAAATTTTCAGGAAATGCAAAGTAGAGCATGATATGCAAATGATTAGAATTTCAGACCCGTAGCGCATGCGTATGCTGAGCAGCGCCCTCTGAACGGCGGATGGATCCGAATAAATAGACGGCTGTAGCCAAGCGAGTATGGTTATCGGTGGTTATCTGCTAGTGGTAAACGTTAGCTTAGTCATTACTTATGCCTATTCGACGAAAGAGAGCGAGATTTCAACAACTTACGGAGTTTAAACGGGGGAGAATCATCGGCCTTCGTGAAGCTGGATTATCTTATCGTGCAGTAGCCGCTCGTGTGCAGCGTAACAGCAGCACAGTGATGCGTGTTTGAAAGCAGTGGATGGACGAGTGTCGGACAACTCGGAAATCCGGGAGTGGACCCCGAAATGTCACGTCAGCTCGCGATGATAGACACCTGTTCGGCGTTGCGCTAACGGACCGTACGGCTCCCTCTAGACAACTGGCAGCACGGTGGTCAATAGCTACAGGTGTTTCATTGTGTGCTTTATCAATTCGTAGACGTCTGCTGCAGCGTGGACTGCGCGCAAGGACTCCTTTATACAGGATCCCCCTCACGCTAAACCTTCACCGCCTGCGGCTGCAATGGGCCAACCAGCATAGGGACTGGCTTGCTGATTGGCAGCGTGTCGTGTTTTCTGACCAATCTCGCTTCAATTTGTGGTACAATAATGGCCGCATTCGTGTCAGACACTATGTCGGTGAACGCCATCTTCCGGAGTGTGTTATCGAACGCCACAGTGGACGAACACCCAGGGTTATGGTCTGCGGTGACATAGCATATCATGGACGATCTCAATTGCTGCGAATTGTGGGCAATCTGAACAGCAACCGGTACATCAGTGAAGTCCTACAGCCCCAAGCTGTTCCCTTCCTTCAAGCCTTGCCAGGTGCTGTATTTCAACAGGACAATGCCCGCCCTCATATTGCTAGGACTGTTCAATCCTTCCTTGTATCGCGACATGTACAACTTCTTCCTTGGCCAGCGTATTCCCCGGATATGTCACCGATTGAACATGTGTGGGATTTCGTTGGTCGGCGTCTCGCTCGTAATCCTCGTCCTGTTGCTTCTACAGACGAACTTTGGGTACGCATACAAACAGTATGGAATTCTCTTCCTCAGACAGACATTCAAAGTTTGCTTGACTCCATGCCACGTCGTGTAGCAGTACTTATTGCGGAGCGTGGTGGTTACACAAAATACTGATTTCTATCTCTTGTTATTGTTTGTTTACTTTGAAAGTTTAATCATTTATTTGTACCACTACCACTCAACTGTGTATTAAATTTCACTCAATTATGACGATTCCTTCATGGTGTTGCCATTTTCACAAATAGGAGTTTATATAGACTGGAACTGAAAATTATGCCTTTATATTTATTCTTTTATAATTTGACCATATTGCTGCGTTATGTAACAACTTTCTTTATTTTTACTTAAATTTGACTCGAATTTATCTAGTCTGTTCATCCTAATGTTAGCATCAATCTTAACTCTTTTTAAAATGGGAAAAACAGCCAATTACTAAATTTACTTCACTTAATTCTTTTACAAGTTGTATTCATCTTTTTAAAATTTGACCGTATTGCTGCGTTATATATCAATTTTGTGCATTCTACTTAATACTAACTTCAACTAGTCAACTCATATTAAACTTAACATCAGACATAACTGTTTTTCAAGTTAGAAAAATCGTCAAACTGTCGTTTCATTTTATTTTGATGTTATTGCTGCATTAGTTTTCCATTTTGACTCTCTAATATTTAAATATTTAAGTGGTTCACTTAATGGATTTAGATTTTAATGTTTGAACTGTTCTATCTAAGCAGAGCAGAACTGAAGAAATTTCAACTAAATATGAACATGCATATATATATGTATACATATAATTTCAAATTTTATTTAATGATATATATATATATATATAACTATATATACAGTCAGAACTCGATATAAGGTCATCCGCATATAACGTCACCCCCCATATAAGGTCACTTTTCCAATGTCCCGGCTCACTGAATAGGAATTCTTTGTTACAGATTATCGGATATATGCAGGGGCCCCCATCAGGGGGGAAGGTGGGCGCACGATGCGCCCACTTAAAGCTTGGGGGGGGGGAATTTTTACACTAAATAAAACGAATAGTTTGGGGGAAGGAATTTAGACGAGAGAATTTTTTTTTTAAGTACGTAAATGAAAGAAGCAACGTAGCACTATTTCGAACAAGTTAACATGGAAGGGGGAAGTTAGCAAATTTTTTTGGGGGGGGGGGCGGGATGAATGTGCCCAAGAGCTTGGGGGGGATGGGGGCCACTGGATATATGGTCAAGTTTTAAAAATCGTTATCGCTTATAAGGTCATTTTTATCTGAGGCGAGGGGAGCTCTTCTCTAACAAAAGCCTATTTAACTTCCTTACAAGGCAATTACCCCTCTCGAGTTCTACGAAAATGTTGCAGCCAACGAACAAGCTACAATTTCTGAAATTGTTTCACAAGTTGTGGACAGTGATCCTGGGATTGTAGCTGTAACCCAAGTGGAAGCCTTCAATGCAACAAATGTCATACGAAATTTTTTTGCAAACCATGATGGAGCTGAGGAACATTTTGAGAGGTTACACAATCTAGAAAGCATTGCTCGAAAAATGAAACCAAAAACGAGACAGACCTGCATAAATGATTATTTTAAATAAGGTAAGATGTAATGTATGCATGTACACTTTGAGGAAATTTGTAAACAGCTTTATTTTAATTTTAAAAAATTTAAAAATCTAACTTTCTTTAATTCGCTACTAAAATTTATTGACTTAAATATTTAATTTATGGCTGATCGTTTTCGTTTGTATTACCATTTTTAAAAAATCATAATGTGTACTATTTACGTGCTTAGTTGCGAACTGCTAATGAATCGGTTAAAAGGTCACCCCTCTTATAAGGTCACTTTTGCGATGTCCCTTAGGGTGACCTTATATATATATATAAAATTTTGAAAAATTAGCAATGAAAAGATATAAATTTGACATTCCCTCACACTATTATTTTGGCAAAAATTGTGCTTTCTAATAGTGAATTAATATATCCAAAGAAAACACTCATATTTAACAGCAACTAAATCGATAATACAGGCTTTAATAATTTTTTTTTGGTTTTGGGACCCCATAAGCATTATGCAAATCCGACGGTTCGAGGTCAGAACTTCACGGCTAAAACTTCACTGATCCTTAACTTTGCGGTTACAAAACTTCACTGATCTGTATGAAACTTCACTGATAAAAGTTCACCGTAGCGTAAAACTTAATATGCAAGGATTTAATTAAAAATTTTTTTGGGGAGGGGACTGAGTTTACTTTCCAAGCGATTTCCTCGAACGGATTAAACACTCTAATAAGCAAATTAATTTTTCATAATAAATTATAAATTTTAATAATAAATTATAAATTTTAATAATAAATTATAAATTTTAATAATAAANGCGGTTACAAAACTTCACTGATCTGTATGAAACTTCACTGATAAAAGTTCACCGTAGTGTAGAACTTAATATGCAAGGATTTAATTAAAAAGTTTTTTTGGGGAGGGGACTGAGTTTACTTTTCAAGCGATTTCCTCGAACGGATTAAACACTCTAATAAGCAAATTAATTTTTAATAATAAATTATGAATTTTAATAATAAATTATAAATTTTAATAAATATTTTAACATTTTTGATATGATATGCTTTTATTCAGATCGTAATTTCTACTGATCAATAAATATATTTAAAGTACACAAATAAGTATACGCTTAGCATTATATGTTAAAAATTACTTAATTATAAATAAAAAATACTAATTTTAATATTTTTACTTTTATTAAAATTAAGTTAACTAGGAATTTGAATTTATTTAAATTATATAATAAATTGCATATTTGCAATTAAAACTAATTATAATTTAATGTTAATTGTTAATTTTAGAATTTGTTTGTACGAAATTTTGTCGATTTGAAGTTTCGTCCACACGAAGTTTAGTCCAAGTGAAGTTTCGGCCGCGAAGATTTGACCCATTACCAAATCCGACACATGCGTGGTTACTGTCAGTTACTTCACTTAACTGCAATATATTATTTTAGATTTAGGTCATTAACTTTAAGACATAGAACAGTGGGGAAATTTTATACAAGTAATAAACTTGATAATATAATAGAATGATAAAGATAAAATTTACTACTAGGTAAATTCAAAAATTTTCTATTGTAAGTCCATTTTGTGTAGTCACTAGGAAGGACATTACTAAGAAAATTCGCTTACTTCTATATAACAGCAAAGCTTAAGTATCAAAGAGAAGAGTGTGTCGATTTACTTTTAATTATATAATCAAATTCTGGCAAAATAGCTAACATCGCAGAACGAAGCAGCTCTCAATATTTTTTAGATTTTATTTTATGGTGGTTAAAGGCGAAAATGTCGTTTCACATGCCGTTTTTTAATTCCTATTATTAGTTCACATTCTCCCTAGACATATTTATTTATTTTATTCAAATTTTCAATCGTTAATGACATAAATTTTATTCATCCTTTCAAATTCAAATACATTTTTTTAAACTTGTAGTTGACACTTGATGTTAATACAGTTTTCTTTTTCAAATATTAATTCATTAATTAAATTTAATTAATAAGTGTTTTCAATTCCTACTGTTAGTTCACAATCGTTATAATTTGTAGTATAGCAAATTAAATAAAATTTTTCTTTTTTGACTTAAGTAGGAATCGACTTTTAATTTATTTTAATATTGCTTGCTTCTTTGTCTTACCGCTATCTATTTTCCCACATAGAGTAAAATTGATACATTGAGTAAAAATATTTGGCAATTGTAAAATTACTATAACAATGTGAAGAAATATCGAAATTGCCATACTTTTGGTGACCCCTGCTGGTGTCCAGGGCTAAAGAGAATAGAAGGGCTAGTTCACTCCGCTCTTAGAGTTGAAGCTACGATTTCCCTCCTCATGACGTCACTGTGGCCACAGATCTCGGAAATCGCAAGCAAAGATATTATAACTTTGCATCTTTCTCTTTGTAAAAATAAGTTAGACTTTTTCTGGTTATTAGCCTTCAAACTTAACGTAATTAACACATTATTTCCGTTCATAAACATAGTTCAAAAAAAACTTTCTTGGTTATTATATTAAAAAAATACCATTTTAAACTTATAAAAATGTTTTGCTAGTTGGTGAAAATGACACGATAAATACTTTAT
>NC_092210.1:66619792-66638579 GCF_043381705.1 Parasteatoda tepidariorum | reverse complement strand
TATAGTTAAAGAGAGGAAGAAAAATAAATAATTGAAAAAAAAAATAAAAATAAAAATCAAATAGAAATAAAAAACAAATAAAATTAAAAGGAAAAAACGGCAAAATGATCAAAATATTGTTGAATTTACTTGCACCCGTGCCATATACCATTTATACTTATTTTACTTTTTGACGAGGATTTCCAAAATGTAATTATAAATTACTTTTAATTATAAATTACTTTTAACACTAAGGAATTATAAATTACGGAACGGTAAGTGAATGAAATATATTAAATAGTTTGAATGCCTACCTAATTTTAGTAAGTTTTTTTCTGCCAATATTACAGAAGACGATCAAAGATGATTGAAATTGAAGATGTGACAGAAGATGAAAGAAAAGCAATTGAAGAAGTAAGAATGTGGTACTTTTATTTCACTCTGTTTCTATTACTCATCAAATAATTAATCAATTCCAAAACCGAAAATAAAAAATTATAAGTAAATAATCAGTTATTTTTTTTAATGATAAATAGTTTTCGTAATTTAGATGAACAAAACGTGTTTTACATTTAAAGATTTCTCAACCGACGTTAAATACGATAGAACTATTTCAGTCAGAATGTTTAGAGCATTCAGTTTTACGGAACACTTACTCCCCCTCCCCCAGAGAAATACCTTACTCGATTGAGTTTCGATCCTTTCTAGCCAAGTTTGAGTATCTTTTACAAAATGTTTATCGAATTCGTTGCCAGATACGCAAACTAAGGTCAATGAAAAGGAATACTAACATTAATGTTGGTTAACTAATTAGAACGTTTAAAAAACGAACAGGGTGATAAAAATTAACTCGGAATAAATTATTAACTAGGTATAACAAGATAAATTTTGCACGGCTTTTAGATAATTTATGTTTTAAATTTAAAAAAAATATATTATCAATTCATTACATAACTTGTTGTCGTCGTCTGCCATTAAGGCACAGGGGGTGCGATTGTTCTTGTTTTAAAGTGGCGCCATCTATGGCCAAGAATTGATACTATGGCGACTTCTGCCACATCCATACGCCAAACCCGCTCATAGGGCGGAAGCAATCATACATCCCTTTATTCATCCAAAGATCGTATTTATTTTCATACTACATAACATTAAAATTTTTCTTATAAGCGCACTGCTGCATCTTAAGGGAAAAAAAGTCTTATATATCTCCAAATGAGGGTGAAAGTGAGCAGTTGAAATTTCCAGTGCTAAGAAGATAAAGAGATGAGTCCACTCTTAGAGCTGTCTATTGATGACTCACCCGGAATCCCCCGCTATCTATGAGAACGGCTATTCCTGAGAAGATGAGTCTTGCAATTCTTTCCTTTCTTGCGGACTTACGGATTAAAAAAAAAAAAAAATTAAAAAACGTATGTTGCTATATTCTTAGAGATTGTTTTTAAACTTGTGTACATATATCATCATCTTCAGTAATTTTTCCTGCCATTTAACAGACAAACAAAATTTTGACCAAAAATCGACAGGTAAAATTAGTCGAATTTCAATTGGAGTTTTGAACTGGACGACTATGTAAGTTTCAATTGTTTCTTGATCACTACAAGCAAAACATTTTGCCACACTATCGCCGATGGAAATTAATCGTAAATCGAAATTTCGATCACTTTCTGAGTATCTTGAATGATCAAAAATTTAAACTTATGCTTTTTTATGTATAACGATATAAGTTTTCGTAATTTCTTGTCTGTTAAATGCAAAATTTGTTGTTATATTATCGACAAAGGAAATTTATTGTCAATCAAAATTTTGGCCATTTTCCAACTAGCTGGTGTGATCATAACCCAAATGGAGTTTATTAATGGAGTTATTATGAAATGAAGCTATCCCAAATGAAGTTTATTAATGGAGAAATTATAAAGATCAATTATTTCCTCATCACTACAAGCAAAATAATTTATGGTTAATTAAATTTCGGTCACTTTCGGCTAGTTAGAGTATTTAAAACTGAATTTGAGTTCTGTGCTGGAAGACAATACAAATTTTAAATATTTGCTACCATTAAGAGCAGATTTCACTATTTTATTGTGCAAGATATAGAATTTATGGCCAATCGAATTTTCTACCACTCTCTGAGTATCTTAAATGCTGGTTCTTTATAAAGTATAACAATGTAAGTTTTTGTAGTTTCCTGTCCGTTAAATGAGGGATTTGTTGTTATATTATTGACAAATCATCGCTTTGAAACTAAACCGTGGTAACTCAAAAAAGCAAGTTTTCAGGAGAGCGATTTCAAACTTTCCGCGCTAATGCTAATCGTTGCAATGCGATGACGATTTATTTGCTCTCTAAATTAACTTTATGGAACTATAAAGATAACAGGTTGTGTTTTTAAAAGGGTGACTTTTTTTACACAAAATGACCCAAAAATCTCATTTTTCTAATTTTTTGAGTTACAACGGTTTAATTTCAAAGCGACGAAATAATATTGATTTGTTAATCAAAAGTTTGGGCATTTTCCAACTAGCTGGTGTGATCATATCCCAAATGGAGTTTATTGGTGGAGTTATTATTGAATGAAGTTTTCCCAAGTGGAGTTTATTATTACAAATGGAGTTTATTATTACAAATGCAGTTAATGGAGAAATTATAAAGATCAATTATTTCCTCATCACTACAAGCGAAATAATTTAAGGTTAATTTAAATTTAGACTTTCGACTAGTTAAAGTGTTTAAAACTAAATCTGAGTTCTGTGGTGGAAGACTATACAGATTTCAAATATTTTGTTACCGTTAAGAGCAGATTTGGTTATTTTATTATGCATAAAATAGAATTTAACACCAATCAAAATTTTGACCTCTTTCCGACTATCTAGAATGCTCAAATTTAAACTGGAGTTCTATGTAAGCTATATACACTGGTGGACAAAATTAAGAGATAGAAGACATTTTCCCAAATATCTCAAAAAATACTGAATATAATTAAATGAAATTTGGTATGGATATAGCTTATTCCATGATAATAAAATATGCAAAACAAAAATGAAAGTGCCATTCACTGGCAAGACCTATTGTCAATAAATCCAATGTAGTCTAAATTTAAGGATAAAGATGACAATAAAAGTGAGGCTTGTACAGTGTGTGTTGCCTCTAGTATGGTTACCCCTGACAGACAGACAGCATGCACAACGAGTATGCGTGCTGTTAATAAGGGAGTTAAGGAGGACTTGTGGAAGACCTTCCCATTCTTCCATCAGAGCAATTTTTAACTCCAGAATGGTTCTGGGGGGAGGTTGGCGCATCGCAATAGCTCTCCCAAGAGCATTCCAAGCATGTTCACTAGGATTCAGGTCAGGGGATTTGGCTGGCCAATCCATTCGTTGAATATCCTCGCTTTCCAGATACTCATCAACCATGAGAGCCCTATGTGGTCGCGCATTGTCATCCATAAAAATGAACTCAGGTCCGACAGCGCCCCTGAAAAGACGCACATAGGGCTCTATGATCTCCTGCCTGTACTTCTGGGCATTCACGTAACCATTGTCAAACACATGGAGCGGTGTGCGGGTATCTTGCAAGTGCGAATAAATGTTCGAAAATGCTTTCCATCTCTTAATTTTATCCACCAGTGTAATTACTTTTTAAAGAGAGGAAGTGATATTTATTACGAATCAAAATTTCCACGATTTTCCGACATAAAAAATTAACAGACACGAAACCAAGGAGAAGAAAAGAATATAGTAAATTTATTGAAAACTTCATAGCTGTGTTTAAGCTTAAATTTGATTTTATTGCCACAAAATCCTTTAGGTGAAGGTCAATTAATGTTTGCAGTAGATTATGTTTAGTTGACGATTAGAGACTAAAGCCCCGAAACAAATATCTTTGACATTTATAAATATGAATGAATTTTAATGTAGTTTTCATTTTATTGTAGTCTCGAAGCTAAATTCTATCCTAAGTTGTTTTAATAGCTTAAATTATACTTTGTTTAAACTATTTTATAATAAGTAAGAACTGCAATAACCTTTTTTGTTTTTTAATTACATATTTGACAAAACTAAACTATTTTCGACAAAACTATAAAAGCGCGTTGCATTTTATCAGGTTGAAAGAAAAATTATAAATTACATTTGAAACTTCCTTAATTTTTTATAATGTTTTCAAACGGTTTTCACTTTGAAAAATTATGAAGATTTTCGTACTTAGAAATATTTCATGGTATTTCAAACTTAGTAATATTTTCAAACGGTTTTGACTTTGAACAATTCAGAAGATTTTCGTATTTCTTCGTAAAATCCTCGTCGATGGTAAACGTTCAGCTTTACAAATATATTTAGAAAGCAATAACCACCATAAATAAACATATAAATAATGAATGTTTGCAGCATTGTTTTCAAGATTTTGAACATTATAATATACGCAGAATAAAACGTTTCTTTTTCAGTTTAAACACAAAATGGAATCTGAAATAACGCCCTTTCTACGTCAAGATAAATCGCTGTGGTATCGGTTTTTAAAAGGTATTTATAAATTTTTTTTATTTTCACTTACTTGAAAATAAATTTATTTAATCCAATTCCTAAAAGTTTTTAAAGTTATATTCAATGATATATTTTGAAAAACTTTCTTTAACACGAAACTTAAACTACATTCAAGATTACGTTTTAAACTTCAACTTAGGTGATTTATATTACGAGTGCTGTGTTTTAAGTAAAGGTCGTCTGGAAATAAACAAAAAAGTATTTATGGATTAGATAGATTAAAAATATTTATTAATTCTTAAAAGAAAGAAATATTTATGAATCACACTTATATTTGAATTCTTTACAGGTTTCGCTTTTTTTTCTTCAAAATAGTTACCAAATTTGATTAACGCTTACTATACCTTACAACTAGGTTTAGAATACCCTCTTCATAGGAATTTCGAGCTGCTAATGAGATAGAGTTTCTCCTAGAATTCTATATCTAATGACAATGGAATCTTTACAGTGTAAATAAGTTTTCTTATTCACAATAAAAAAAATAAATAAATAACTATTACCACATTATAAATTTCAACCACTTTCACACCAGTTTAAGAGATCAAATTTTAACAGCACTTCTGGGATTGACAACCCAGATTGAAAAAAAAACCCATTACCATCTGCTGGATCTGATATCTCATTTGTGTCTGTAAAAATTTTATGTTTGAGAATTGATAAATAATTTTGCTCAGGATGCTTACATTTCTGCCTTTTAAGTCTTCTAATTTTTATGAACTTTTAAACCTTTACAAACTCTCTTTTTCTGTTGCAAACACAATTAGTGCTATAACCGCTGACTTAGTGATTCTGTCAATAAAATTTCAGATAAGTAACCTTTAGGGACATTAAATGTTTTCGTTACAGTTCTTCCGGTCTAGTAACGTTTCTATAAAGCTGAGTTGTAGTTTCTTACTTTCTGGAATTCTTGTCTTAAAATAAATTTTTATCGAAACATGCATACATTCTAAGGTTAGATTCGAAATTTATTTAAACTAAAGTTTGTATATTTTTGTATCTGCTTTGGTTGAAAAATGAAGTTGTATTAATATAGAAGATACAGTTTTAAATTTTTTTTACAGCTAGAGACTTTGATCTGAAAAAAGCGGAAATCATGTTACGAAAGGTAATAATATGTTACTTGTTAAGCATTTGACGTAATATTAAGATATTTGTTTAAAACAACTTTTACAGGGGTCAAATAGTTTATTTTCTATTAAATTCATTTAAGGAAAATGCATTTTAACTCTTTCATCACCATGGACGAGATAACTTGTCTTCCGGGAATATTCATAGCGCGCTGGAGACGAGATAACTCGTCATTTACACAAAGGTTTTTCAATATTATAGCAGCGTTTCTAGCTGCTTACATGTTAACATTTAGTATGGATCATGTGGCTGGGTGGCGCAGTTGGTTTGTCGTCGGCCTTCTGAGCCCAAGTCTGCGGGTTTGACCCCCGGCCCAGACACCGGATTTTCGGGATGTAAAAAATCCTCAGCGGCCATGTCGTATGATTAAGCGGCATGTAAAAGATCCCTGGAGTGCCTTATTGGCTCTTGGCATTTCCGGCAAAATTAAATTCCTAGTGCACTTTAGCATCCAAATAGAGTCTCGGTGCTGCCATCTAGTGTGGCAGAAACTAGACGTCCAAATTAACATGACCAAAGGTATCTCACCCATTGTGGTGGTCCTGAAAGAGTGGATACCACCTCTGGAGAACGCACTAGGTCTGCTTATCGGCAAGACCGATTGTGCAGCTCATTGGAAAAAAAAGTATGGGTCATAATTTATTAATTTAGTATGGAATATACATTTAATCAGATTCTAAGGGTATACATTTTTAAAAAAATTATTAAAAGCTATTTATATTGGTTCAAAACAAAAATGTTATTTTTTTGCGATGAGTCCGAAATTTGAAGGATGTGGTGGTTAATGCTATAGCTTCTTTTTCAAGATAGCTTCGAAATTATCAAGTGATAAAGAAATTAAATTATCAATGGAAGGTACATAGTAAAAGAGATTTTTTGTCAAAATGAAAGAAAAGTTTATTGTTGGTTATTAAAAGTGAAATTTGGATGACTAATTGTTTGTTCAACCTAAAACTCTTTGATCTTTTTTCACACCCTACATCCATACAAATACACTCTATAACAAAAAAATCGACACACCAAGGAAGACGCGCAAAATCGATGCTCGATCAGGCTGGAATGATGCGAACTGGGGACGTACAGTCTTTAGCGACGAATCCCGCTTCCAACTGTGTCCTGACGATTACCGAAGACTTGTTTGGAGACGCACAGGGCAGAGGGAGGATCCTGCCTTCACTACTGCACGCCACACCGGCCTTCAACAAGGCATTATGGTCTGGGGTGCCATTTCTTTTGACAGCCGGACCCCTTTGGTCGTCATTAGAGGTACACTTACAGCACAGCGGTACGTCGACGACTTCCTAAGACCTGTTTTGCTACCGTTCCTTTTGCAGCTCCCTGGGGTGGTTTTTAAGCAGGGCAATGCCAGACCACATACGGCACGTGTTGCTATGAACTGTCTGCAAGCTTGTCAAACTCTTCCTTGGCCTGCCAGATCACCAGATCTCTCTCCCATCGAGCATGTCTGGGATATGATGGGAAGGCGATTGCATCTGGCACGGAATGTTGATGACCTCGTTCGACAATTGGATCGAATTTGGCAGGAAATACCGCAAGAGACCATCCGGGAGCTTTATCGGTCTATGCCACGCCGTGCAGCAGCTTGTAACGAGGCTAGAGGTGGGTTAACATCTTATTGAACTTGTTACTGTAACTCTGCAATAAACTGTTCAATTGTTCTGAAATTTTAATCATTTACTATTCTGTACACTGTCTTCCTATCCACCAATTTTCGTTTCAATCGGACAACTCCTTCTTGGTGCGTCGATTTTTCTGTTATAGAATGTAGGTGCTTTTTTTGCATAATGGCAACACTTAATAATAACCTTTTTTTTCAGGTATACATTATTAAATCACTTATACATGCAAAAATGTAGTTGATTTTAATTCAAAATATTAGAGTTTTAAAGTTAAAAAGTTCTAAAAATCGATGAAGAAATTTGACTTTAAAAAGTTTTAGTATACCTTTGCAGTATAGTGATATTATTTTAGTAGTTGTATCGTTTCTATTGTATCAGTTAAATGATTGGATGCCATATCTAATAAAATTAATTTATAATATGTTACAACTGTTAAAGAAAGTTTAAAAAATATTTCAAGAAGCTATTATTAGTTTTCTTAGATGCAAAATTGTCCTTTCGGTTTTGGAAAAACTTTGAAAAATAAAATGTATTTCTTAGTGATAAATGTATTACATAGTTACCATTTATGATATATATAATATTTAAAACTGTTTCAAGAAATTAAGTAAAATAAACTATTTGTGATGTAGGATTGTAAATTGATACCTAAATGAGGGAAGAAAAGCTTTTATAAACTCTGACGAGTTATTGGTTAATCTGCGTAATAGATCAAGAACTTATAAAACCAAGTTAGTTAAAATTTATTTTAAAGGCAGTTCTGAACAAAATTTGAAGGCATTTTTGGTTCACTATAAAAGTAAAATGATTTTGAAATATTGACTTACCTCTTAGTGATCTTGTGAAATCTTGAGCAATTTCAATAATGATTCGTTAAAAGTCGTAAACTTTTTTTTTCTCAATGGGTTATTTTTCTACTAAGTCTTTACTTTTAATGTTCGACTTATAATGGTTTACTTTTAATATTTCACTTTTAACGCTTTCTATTAATGTTCTAAAAATATATGTTAATTGGGGCTATTATGGAACAATATGTATATGGCTCATCCTATTAAAAATGAGCTAAATTAAAGAAAATCTTGTTAACGCTATTTCTCAGATTTTTATGAAGTATGTTATTTTTTGTATAAAAGTATTTATAAAAAAGCGAATAAGAAATTTTCTAAAAATTTTTGGTCTATGTCTACATTTTGGAATTTAAGTGAATTTCATATGCTAATAATGACTACATCTTTTTTTATTTATTAGTCAATTTTCTTAATTTTGGAGTCATTAGAAAATCAGAACTGTGCAAGTCAAGTATTATAATGCAAAAATAATATTATTAACGAACACATTTTATTAAAATGATTTTTTAGGAAAGCATACAAACTTTTTTGAAAAACTTTACACAGATTAACTTAACACAAATGCAGGAAAAAAATGCGCTGCAACTTTTTCTGCATAGCGATAAGTATCTTTATTTTTCAATATAAAGAATCAAGAAAGTGTCTTTTGTTACCCTTCGTTAACCCCTTCGTTTTGTTACCTTGTTAAAACCCTTCGTGATTTTATCTTTAAAAGTAGAATAATCAACATTACTTAAAAACGAAATTAAGGTGATAAAAATTGTGATTTATCTGTAAAAAGTTTTTGAAATTTTCAAAAATTTTTTTTACAAAAAATTATTTGAATAATTTTTTTAAATTACTTATGCATGTATTTATAGAATTTTAATTGTTTAATTTCATACTTTTCACGTATTCTTTTGAATGACACTAATAATGAGAAAACTGGCCTTTGAAATAAAAAAAGGTGCTAGTGATCACGTGAAGCAATTTCTCTTTATATGCCATTTTCTTAAATTGAGTCTAATTTCAAAATGATCTCTTTATCGTAGCTTTTGTCCAAAAAATTAAAAAAAAAATATTTGTGCTCTTTTTTGTGTACTTTATTGCAAAAAAATTTCATAAAAATCTGTGTCAACGGTTATTGGTCCATTTTACTTGCAATGAGAACATGGTTTTGATCCCTTCAGGGAATTTCTGATTCACAAAAAAAATCATGTTGTTATTGAATTTAACATGTAATTTTATAAAATAATATGTTTGATATTTTAGCATATGTCTGATGTTAAGAAATTTCAAATTGATGAGGTGTCCATAAGTTATGATCCACCTGAAGTAAGATATTTTTAAGATTTGTAAGATTTTTTTTAGTTATATACACGTGTATCTCAACATTTTTATAATTTTTTTTGTCACAGTGCATTATTGTATCAGCTACATTATTTCATTTAGTTGTGGTGTACTTTTCATTTTATTATTTTGTTAGAAATTTTTTTTTTACGTTTTGATTGAAAGCAAAATTTTCTAAAGTGAAAAAAAATCCCTATACCAAGTTTATAGAGCAGCGATGCGTTCGCCTTCCAATGAGGTGAACCGGGTACGAATCCCAGTGATGCCTCGACTATACGAATCAGCATCCGGCTTGCACCAACCACAGTGCTGACAGGATCATAGGTTAGAGTCCCTTTGCCTTTAGGCTAATCGTGTAGTCTTCCACTCCATGTAACGCAAATGCTGTTTAGTTCCATCAAAAATCTTCCCGAAAACTGCTCCCAATATTTAGTCTCGGACTTCCCTTGTCTTCTGGATTGCGTTCTAAATTACAAGGCTACGGAGTTGAATATTAGTAGTCGTAGATAAAAACCAAAAAATTGGGTCAGCTGTTCAAGGACGGTTATAAGATAAAATAAAACTAAGTTCATAAAATAAAACCTTAACAAACTGGGAATCATTTATAATTTGTACTCAAACGCTACTGTGTGTCATGACATAAATACAGTAGGGAGCCGATTATCCGGAAGGATCGGGGCCATCGCTATTCCGGATAACTGATTTTTCCGGTTTTCTGAATCGCTACAAAAAGCCGTTTTTTTATTGTTGAACCGAACTAAAAAAGAAAAAAATATTTGGAAATAATCTTAAAAAGAAGAAAAAACGAAGTAATACACTAATGATTATTTCCAAAATGATGGTAAGGTGAACATCTTTCAAAAAAGAAAGAAAAATCCTAAAATCTTATGAGGGAAAAAAATTTTTTGGTGGGAAAATTTATGGAATTTCGTTCCGGTTTTCTGATTTCCGGATAACGGGTTCGGTACTGCAATAGAATTGCACTATCTCAAAAAGCTTATACATGTGATCGCAGTTTCCTTGAAATGTAATTCATGAATTGTAATTTCTAAACTGTTTGCATCCTTTCCATTTTTTTCACCTAATAGTCGAAAATTGAACTTTCAACAGAATGGAGTAGAATATGCTCACATTCACTGATTTAAATTGAAATTTTTATGAGTTTATACTGTCAGCACGTTTTCTAAAGTTTTTACCATTTTTTAATTTTTTTTTCAATATTGTAAGTAATTTTTCGTAAGATAAAAATTTCATTCCAGTTTAATAAAAATAAAATTAGAGAAAATTTTTACTCTACCATTCGGGCTTTGTGAGTTAAGAAAAAAGAGACTTGACATAGATTTTATTCTGTTTTAGTTGATTATTTTTATCATGAAATAAAATTCAAAATTTATCTAAGGTATTTTGTTACCACTAATTGGCGTGGAGAATTTTGTAAAAAGATTTTATTACAAAAGTAACTGTGCTTTCTGAAATATATATATATATATATATATTTNATAACTTAGCTGAAAGGTTAAAAAAAAATTTAAACTTATAAACCGACATGATTCTTGAGAGTGTTATTACTATTTTCGTTTAAAAATGCAAATGAATTCATTTGAATTGCCAAGTTAAAGTCTTGGAAATAAATAAATAAATAACCAGCAGTTTTCAAAATTTCCTTCCGAAAATTCCTGGTTTATTGCAGGGAAAAAAAACAAAGTTCCACCCCACTCATTGCAATTCTAGCCTTAATGGAAAACATTATCAATGAGTGATCGAGCATCTCTAAGTAATACACGTTTATTGAAGCAAACTACACATTCACTATAAAAAGTTTTCAAGCGTTTAAAAAATGAGATTTGACTTTAGGTTGTGGGTGTTTTGCACTTTTTCAGCTATGCTTTATTATTTTCTTAACCAATATCCCAGTAGTTTAGTAGCTCACTGTATCATGATTTTTTTTGGTACTCAATTTCAAAAGGAATGGTTTAATAGCAAGCTGTAGTTTTTTAAAACTATAAATATTATATTCCTACTTTTGTGCAATTTTGATTGAATATCTATTTTAAAATTTGTTTTATGGTGTAGCCTTTATTTCATTCAGCATAAACCTGTAGTGTTTTGCAGTATCAGAATATTACTTTATAAATTTATTGCGAAATTGGAGTTGTATAGACCATTTTTTTTCCATGAATGTAGGGCATTTATGATTATATAGATTTCAAATGTTTTGGATTTGATAAAGACGGATGTCCGGCTCATTATAATTGCATGGGAGGAACAGATCTTAAAGGTAAGGCAAGTTTTTAAATTATAGTTTGTCCTTGTACTAAAATTATGATAAACGACAGTCACGGCTATTCAAATATCTCTACAATTTGATCATGTACAAATGACGAGCATTCAACTAAATATTTTAGGCAATAAAGATTGAAATATTTATGCAATTTTAATAAATACATAGGGACGAATAAGTTTTCAAATTCCCTCTTCACTTCTGAGCTGAGCCTATTTTAAAGCATCGGCCTAGCTTTAAGTTTATATGGGGCCTCAGAAAACTGATAGTCGGCTAAAAATTTGCATAACTCATCTATTAAAATGTGTGTGTAAGTGATTGAGTTAAAATACTAATAACCATTATCTATGAAAGCAGACAGAAAAAAAAGGAAATTTGGTTATATTTTTTAATTAACCTGGATTTTTATGCTTATGAAGGCTATGGAAATAAAAGTTTGTGATTTAAAAATCATTTCCTCAGAGATTCGAATTGAGCAGAACATTTCAGAACATTATGTCAAAAATATTTAATGAAGTGCGGAATAGTAATTTAAGGGGAAAAAAACGGTGGAAATTTAATTGGTAAAACCCAATACAATTGTAAGTAGAAATACTTTTTTTAAAATTTAGAACTTAAGTGATGACATACAAAAACTTGCACGCACAGATAATATAATTCATCCGCGTAGGCACAGTTACTTATTACCAGTAAAAAAAAATTAACCAGTTAAGTCACAAATATTTTTGATATCTCTACTTTAAGTGAGAAAAAAATACTATGAAGATTCCAGTTTCTTGCAATTCAATGAATAATTGACCACCAGACAGAGGTGTCTAAGAAACTAAAAGGAAGAGAACCTGAAAAGTGAAAGTTTAAAGGTATTTAGTACATGCGATTTTTTAAAGTTAAAATTAATCCTTTAAGTATTTCGTGAGAATTTTAAAAACAAATGTCAAAAACTGAATGTATCTCTTCATTGTTGTAGGGTAGTGAGTATATATGTGACATTTTATTGAAAAGTAGTGATTTTTTTCAAAAAATATCATACCTTATTTTTAGCTGTTTATTTTATTTTAACATAATTTTAAAGCAAAAAAAAATAAGACGTAAATCCGAAACGGGTGTATGATGCAGCATACAATCTCTATCAAGCACCATTGTACCAATCTGAAAATGATAACATTGATCTCGAGTGGCTGTTTAATGTCTATTCAGTCATCAATTTGCATCAATTGAGCTGCATTTAAATATGTCTGAGAAATTGTGTACCGAGTAGTTCAGGATTAAAGGTTAAAGACGTCCAAGATGAAAACACAATAAAGTATCTTTTCCAAAAAAACATTAAACAACTATTTTGCCAATGGGTAACCACCTGTGATTGCCTTGCGGCAATCACAATTTTCTTCACTTTGTAGTGAATCGTATTTCTTGAATTATTATTATTGCTTTAGCTACTGTGTATTTATTTTTTTAAATTCTAGGTATTCTTTCCGCCTATACAATATTACAAATTTATCATTGTGTAAATCGGTATTTGCAGGAAAGTCTTAAAATGCTAACAGAACAAAGCAAAAAAGTAAGTATGAGGAAATTTTGCCTAGAATTTTTTTCCTTTGGTACATAGATGATTTTTCTGTTGCAAGGATACAAGGATATCAAGTGACTGATGGTTAAGTCATGGTTTTCAGTTGAAAGTCTAGCATCACTGGCTGCGATCAGTGTGCGGTTATGGAAGCACTTTGATCAGGCTACGACGGGACAGAGGAAAAGCGGTGTAGGATCTCGTTAAACTGTTCTATCGTAAAGTGCATGGCTTTGCTAGCAGGTTGTTGGACTATTAAAGCGGGAAAACCATCCCATGTGCGGAAGTTCAAAATTGTGATGGCATGCCTTCGGATCATCCACAGGGTCGTTTTTCAGACAGTCGGCAATAGCCCATTGCCGATCATTAGCACAATGTAAATAAACAACTATAACTTTAATGATATAAAATAAAATACAAATAAATAGAGGGAAATTAAATATACAATTAATCTCAGAGAGTCAAAATTGAATAAATCTAGCTAACGTAATCAAATCAATTGTTTTTTGGATTTGACAGAAAGTATTAAAAAAAGATATGCATTCAAAATTTTTGATTTTAAATTTACATTCAATAAATATGTTTTAATTTCAACTCCTTCCTCCGCAATTCCAACGTTTATGGTAATATTATGACGCATCAGAAGATTTATGAAAATAATACTAACTGAAATGTTTTAAAGCAGATTAAGAAAATATTTCAAAAAGTAATGAAATATTTACCTTTTAATAATAAATTACTTCTTTTTATTGTATGAAAAATCACCTTACTGTTATAGACCACAATGAGCTTAATTAAATTTGCCAATCTGTAAAAACTGAGACAAAAAACAAGCTGCAATCTAAAAATAAAAATTAAAGAGATGGTGGTACCAATTCGTTTAAAAGAAAATATCACACTATTTTGTAAGCCAATGATACTAGATTAATTTTAGCAATAAGTATCAATTGTAATAAAAGTAACTAGGAGGCTTCGCCCCCTGCTCGCTGGCGCTCGCCAACCCCCGGAACTGCTTTCTCAGTTCATATCGGATTGCTTCGCAATCCGATGCTCGCTTTACTCGCTCATTGGATACGTTCTTCTGAACACTGAAGTTCCGAAAACTTTTCACTGTAGAAAATTCTAAACCTGTGCATTTCAATATTAATTTGAAATTGCAAACAGTTCACATATTTTTCTTAATCATCACACTATTCTAAATTTCAGTTGTTGAGAAAAGTAACTGTTGTAAGTTTTGTTTGAAAGTCTTTCCCACCAGAGGGCTAAAACCATGTGTTGTAAAACTATATGAAATAGTACTGAACGCCGGATGTAAAGCATCGGCTTCGATGAAGATAATTTTGTGAGAATTTTTTTGATAATTCGATGAGAATTCACCCGATTAGACATATGATGCTCACTACGTGCTCTTGCGCGCCGAAGCCTATCAATTAAAAATGAAAACTGTTGCCAACGCGAGAAAGAAATATCATCGGTTTTATTGATGCATACGTACGCATTAGCGTTTTATATAATAAGATAGATATGCTATGTAGTACTACAAAGCTAAATTAATAGTGTCAAGGTACTTCATTTAGGAAAAACATAAATTTATGTTTTATTATTACTGACGATATTGTGTAATAATTATTAATTGAAATTAAAATAAGCTATGTTAAGAGCAATATTAATGGAGAAATGGAACTAAGCCGTTTAAGAAGCGTAACAAATCGTCGAACAATTATTGACGTTAATGATGCAGAATGGATTTTAATAACAACTGAAATAAAAAAAATAAGCTCCATAATCTAAGTACTATAAAAAAGCAAAATTTATAGAGAAATAGAACTAACTCGTTTTGGAAAAAAATGCACAAAATCGTCCTATTATTGCTGTCAATGATGCTTAATTTCAGTAATATGCACAGTATCATAGTAATTGGTAGGGGTGAGTGGGGTCAATTGTAACAGGGTACGATTGTAACAGTGCAAAAATTTCGAGTGTCGGGTTCTAGATTTGGTTCCTAGAAGGCGCACAAGGTGTATTTAATAAATATGCATGTACACCCCTGCTGGAAGCCATTTTTATGTACTTTTGAAGGACTTTGTTACATCACAAAAGATATTTTCAAGCTACGTAAGTACTTTTTTTGGTATTAGAATATTATATTGCAACAAAGTAATTTTGTTTAAACAAATGAAAATTATTAACCGAATATGTAAGCGGACACTTAATTAACATTTCAAGAAAAAATATTAGTTTTGTTAATTAACTAGCATTGTTTTTAACAAATAAAGCTGAAATGGCGTCTTGGGGACGATTGTAACAATAAGTAAAGGGACGATTGTAACAGCTGAAAATAANCTGTGAAATGAATTTTGGTAAAGTCCCTCTAAAGTGTTAAGTGCCGGAGAAAATCGCGATTGAGGTAAATTTTGCCAGGAGTTGACCTCGATTGACAGCATCATGCCAATTGAATCTGAACACTGTTACTCTTTATTTTGATGAGAAGAACTACTAAGAACATGTTTTACTTGATTTAATAACATGGAACCACTAGAAGTACAAAATATTATAATAAATTTAAAAAAAAATTGAAATATTTTTGCTTTATTAGTCTTGTTTGCATGTTCTCAATTTCGCGCAAGATTGAGTAGCGTTGTTCAGCTCTTGATTTTAATTTATTAGTATATTGATTTCCTGCTTTTCTACTCCCCGTCCGATGAATGAATGTTCAGTTAGTCTATAATAATAAAAGGAAAAGTCGTATTTCTCTTTCTGAAGTGAACAATTATTTGTTCTAATATCTTGAAATATTGGCAGCGGCTACTAGGAGAAAATTTTAGCGTCGTATTTGAAATTTTCAAATAGATCATCAAAGAGAACTATTTGAAAAATGGAATTTTCTCTTTGGTCAAGACTTAGCCAGCATTTTATCTTGGCTAACGAAATTTTATGCAATTATTGCATACAATAAATAAAGCCATCAATGGAAGTTGCAAGTTTATTGCTATATTTTGCGACATTCAGTATTTATTTCCAGTTTGTTCATGACCTTATGAGCTCAAAAACAACTTTTTTCGTTCGTGGTTTATAGTTGTTTTCATCCATTGACTTCTTCATTACTTGTTTCATTGATCCTGCGCAGTAACTTTTCAGTACGCACTCATCGTTTTCACGCATTTCATTTCCAGAACTATCCACTTTGAACTGTCAATGTGCTTCTAGCACTTACGTTCCAAGATAAATCTAAAATTAGGTAGAGAGGCAATTTATTTACGTCACTTTAGAGCTGCACAATGGGCTGCTGGATACATTTTTAAAGGATGATCCGAAGACATGCAATCACAATTCTGAGCCTCTATAGAGAGAACCTCATTCGTGAGTTCCCTTCTTCAATTTAGGCATAGATCTGAAGGGGAAGGAAATTTTCTCCAGAATCTTGTACTCACGGTACTGCTCAATGACCGACTTAATGACTTTCGATTTCACAGATTTTACGAGCACGTATATTACATGTACTTGATGGGTCTTACCGGAGTTGAGGAACCTCGAACTCTGCGAACCAGAGTTAGGCTCTTCAATCACTGGGCTTCAACTGCCGGGATCTAGACTTTGAGAATGATTTTACTGGAGATACCATGCGACAGCTTCGTGGTTAATATAGACTAAGCACAGAATATTGATAGATAAATTGGAGTTATGAAATCATCCGATTTGGCTAGCGTCAATAATGCATTTTATAATTGATATTACTTTTACGATATTATTTGCAAACATTATTACTTTTCAGACAGGTTTCAAAATATATCTGACTACTTCAGATTTTTAAAAAGATGTAAATGATTTCATAAATGAACTCATGAAAATCAAACAGCATTTAGATTTTCAAATTTACCAAACCATTTAGTTTTATGTCAACTTTATAGTAATATTTCTTTTTTTTTTTTACAGCTTGGCAAAGTGCTAACTCAGTTTGTATTCATATTCGATATGAAAGGTTTTAGTTTATATCAGGCCTCAAACAAGGAAGGTAAGCGAATTATATGATTTCTTGATATTATTTATAAGTAATAATTATTTTTTGTTTCACTTGCTTTAGAACTAATTATTATTTTGACTTTTAAAAATTACACATCACCAACCTATTTCAACCCAACATCAAGTCATTGCCAGAAAAAAAAATAGTGACCAATCTAAAATTTATATTTTTGATATTAAAAACTTAGCATTGTTTTCCTCAAATTATATAAAATAGTTGCCTAGCATTCAGTCAAAAATACTTATGAGATATATTTTTAAAATCCTTCTAAAAATGACAGAAAAAGAGTGTACACATATAGGGACAATATATTAATATTTCAGCTGGGAAAAGTTATTGATTTATTTGAATTCCCGGATTAGAATTTGTCAGATTTGCTTTCGAAATGAAAAAAATGTGAATATGAATCTTGAAAATAATAAAGAGAAAAAAAAAGTAGAAACCAGTCCAATCATTCACTCACGATATTGTGAACCTTCTTGACGTGATAAACCTTCTTTGCAATATCATTGTTTTCCATTATAGTGAAGGAAGCTAAATGGAAAACCTTCAATCATTTTAATCTTATTTTTAAATATACTATTAAGTTTCATGTATGCATTCGATAAAATAAAAAGAATCCTGTGATAATTTTTTCGATATACCGGAATGTTAAGGGGGATTTGATGGTCAAAACACAACTTTTTTTAAAAAAAAAAACGCATATGGTTGCAGACTTAGGTGAAATTATAGAAAAGTGTTTACATAAAAATGAGTTCTCAATTTTTTGGGTGAGTTCTAAATCACTGTCGTTTTTAAATGATTGACATAATCCAATTTTAATCTGATCTGATTCTTTTAATTATTAAATTATAATAAATTTCTTATTATTTTCACTTGTTTTATCCTATGTTACAAAAACTTCTGCGTTTTAATAGTCTATGCGGTAAACTTTCTGCGCAAATTTTCAAACAATATATGAACTTAAATATTTCTTACTAACATTGATAGGAAGCATGTAATTAATTAAATGACTGACTTTTTCGCAAAGACGCTTTTAATTAGCCGATCAGCCCACAGAGACTAAATAACGCAGAGAGACTTCGTAATGACTCGTAGACACTGAATTTTCACTCGACACTACACAGGCACACTTTCTGTTTAGGCCTGGTGAGATCAGTGATTTACAGTGCACAATATGATATAACATTAAAAAAATACAGGTGGTTATCAAAATAATGGAAACACCCTGGATTTTGAAGGAATCCCTTATTAATATGGCCGTAAATGTTCTCATTATGAAGGTATCTCCTAACTGTAATTGTTGACCCTGGAGAATCCAGATGCTGATTGAGCTCTGCGGTCACTTTGGCTGCAGTTGTTTTCTTTTTAGACATTACAATCCGCTTCAATACCCGTCGGTCTCTTTCACTCAGCTTCTCCTTCCGTCCACTATTTTGCTTTGCTGAGCTTGTCTTTC
>NC_092210.1:66617170-66619086 GCF_043381705.1 Parasteatoda tepidariorum | reverse complement strand
CAATACAAACACTTAAACGTTTTTTAGACGTTTAGGTAGCTCCCAGTAGAAAAATATCAATTCAACAGCGGCCTTTTAAAGCATTCTCACTTCAATTAATTAATTAATTCCTAATTGAGTTTAAATTAAATATTGTCATGTTTTTAGTGCATGAATCTGAATTGAACAACCTGATAATGCTCACTCTGGTGATTAGCCATATGATGCTCACTACGTGCTCTTGCGCGCCGAATCCAATCAATTAAAAATGAAAACTGTTTGCCAGCGCGAGAAAAGAAATATAATTGGTTTTATTGATGCATACATACGTACGTATTAGCGTTTTATATAATATAGATAGATAACCATTCAATAATTGTATTACACACGTAATATCGTGCGTAACTCTAGTTTCAACAGGAAGGTATGAAGCAGCAGTAGCAGAAAAAAATGGGTCAATAGGGGTCATGGTCCCCGCTTACAGATATATAGGCCTTGAAGTGTGATTTCATACTTCAAATAAGGCAGTTAATTATTTCCTGTGGCAATTGTCCTGAATTGTCTTGTGGAAATTTCATACCTTCTGACACCAACGAGTGTTAGACACGATCATGCGTGTGTATTACAATTGCTGAATAGTTATTTGTAGAATTTGTAGAATTATTTGTACAATTGCTGAATAGTTATTGTATCAATGTATGTACAAATCAAATTTCATTAAATTCGGTCGCGTAGTTCTAGAGGTAATCGACCAAGTCTGCAAATTCTCGTAATTATTTACACCAGTGTATTACAAAACAAATTTTTATTTATTTCAATGCGTTAGTAGGGGCCTTTATATTGTTATACCACAATACGAGAACATCTAAGCAGCTCAAGTGGCTTGTCAGAAATTTCCATAAAGATACGCTCAACTTGTAAATGAGTTTGGTTTTGGGTTCCGAAACAATCAACATACTTATAATATCAATTGATGATATGACAACGCCTCTGTCAGTGATCTCATATATCAAGTAAAATTTGGTTCTTGGAATGCTGTGACTATTCACGCGAAAATTTAATTTCTGCTTTAATTTGCCTTATTGGTTCACTTTCAGAAACGTCTTATCATAAAATTATTGTAAAAAACTTTTATTTGCAGCTCTTGAAGCAATGTATGAAGGTTTCAAATTATTCCAAGACAATTATCCAGAAAGAATTAAGGCTATTTATGTTTTAAATGGTAAGTTTTGCATCAAGTATGAAATTTTAATAAATTTAATACTTGAAAATCAAAATAAATAAAACACTTGTAATTTTTTACTTTGTCATAAATGGTGCTGCTTTCCACAAGGTTTCTTCGAATTTTTTTTTTGTCCAGGGAAATATTGTTTGCTTTGTTTTAAGAAAAAAATGCAACGCTTATGTTTGGGCTAATTTTCTATACGTATATATATTTTTCTTACACTGTGGCAAAAAAAGTCTCATTACAACTCCCCGAATGGCAACGCTAGAAAATCGACCAATGATTGCCGCTAAAAATACCACATGCCAAATCTAGCTGAGATGGCTCAACATATAGCGCTTTTAAAAACGGAAACTGAAATAACCAGAAAGAGCATAAGCAAGGCAGAAGTGAGTAGTCTTTGTCGATATATCTCTATTTTAGTATTTTGTCGAAAGCGCTTTTTTTCACGAATATTACGAATTTATTTGACAATTTTTAATTTATATCACGAATTTATTTGCTTTACTAGAATTTATTTGTTTATGCAGGTTTTTCCATTGCAATTCACTTGTTTCAATTTTTAATAGACTTAATTATAGCCAAAATTTTAACCTTTTTAAAGAGATATCAGTTTTAGAAATTTTATCTTAAGATTTTATACTATAGCACATTTCTAATAGGTTTAACGAATTACATGTCATTTATTTGAATTCAAATTTATTTTAATGAC
>NC_092210.1:66613898-66616631 GCF_043381705.1 Parasteatoda tepidariorum | reverse complement strand
GAACTGTTTGCAATTTCAAATTAATATTGAAATGCACAGGTTTAGAATTTTCTACAGTGAAAAGTTTTCGGAACTTCAGTGTTCAAAAAAGTATACAAAAGCTAGACGTTGAGAACGTATCCAATGAGCGAGCAAAGCGAGCATCGGATTGCGAAGCAATCCGAAATGAACTGCGAAAGCAGTTCCGGGGGTTGGCGAGCGCCAGCGAGCAGGGGGCGAAGCCTCCTAGTTTTTTCAGAATTCTTTTTCTCACTTTTAATTTTGTTATGCATTAAGTTGGTGAGCTTATTTTTGAGATATGGGACCAGAGAGATCCCATAAATACTTCTTGAGTAGTGAATAAGAGAATAATTTGTCATTTGAACTATATTTTTGTTCTTAATGTTTCAATTAAGAATCAGAAATTCGAACCTACAGTTCAAACTGGATCGTTTTCAATACTAATTCAGGTGACTATCACAAATAAAGTGGGTCCAAATTGACTGACACAGTCCCAAAAGTTAGAGTTGAAGCAAGAAAAAAAACGAGGCCAAGGCCTAAACTTAAGCCCATCCCTTAGAAAAGAATTGAATCCTATCGAAGAGCGAATGCTGGCTTTCTGAAACCCTTTCATGCAAATACGAGAACTGGGTGCTGATCTTCAGTTAGGGATAAAAGGATCCATAGTTAACGTACCCAATGACTTGCAAAAGATTGTAGACTGTCTTCCACGCAATATAAACAATTCATTCACTATTCATGTAAAATTGAAAAAAAAAGCCTAGCTCTCAAATCATATTTCATGTAGGAGCGTTTGAATCCTAAATGGGTGTATGATGCAGCTTACAATCTCCTTCAAACACCATTTCACCAATCTGAAAATGTTAATATTGATCTCGATTGGTTGTTCAATGTCTATTCAGCCATCAAAAGAATTTACACAGAATGTGTCTGAGCTGGACTCAAATACGTCTGCGAGATTGTGTACCGATAAGTTCAGGATTAACAGTTAGAGATGAAAACACAATAAAGTTGCTTTCCTAAAAAATATTAGACAACAACCATTTTGCCATGGGATAACATATGGTCGCCTTGCGGTGATCACAATTCCCCCCGCCCTTTTAACCTCCTTTGAAACGAAAATTTGAATTGATTTATAAATTATGATTATAACGGTTTCCTGGATTCGAATCTTTCAATTCGAACATAATAATATAATGATACATATAAATTGTAAAAGGTATTTAAATGCATAATCTATGTAACATTTGAAGATATATATTGATCCAAGATACATTAGATAATAATATATTGATCCAATTTACTAATTTTACATAGTGTTATTCGAAGTTTCAATTATGATATAAAATAAAAAAAAATTATTGCATTTTTTTCATTAATTGGAATTTTCAGCAAAAAATAGAATGATTTTATTATTTTATTTCTTTTTGACATTTTCTAAACTGGTCGTAGAAATTTTAAACATAAGCGGTTGCATGGTATCACATGCTATTTTATCAATTATTGATGACGGAACCTGTCTTTTTCGAAACTTCCTTAGAATATATATATATATATATATATATATTTTACTACCACCCCCTCGATACGCTGTTGGACCACTTTTAGCCCGCAATAATATTTGAATTCTTCTAAGCATTGATTCTATGAGATGTTGGTAGGCGGTAGGAGGAATTTGATCTCATATGCGACTTTTCAGTTTCAACTGATTGGATGGCACAGGATCCTGCTGTCTTATGCCTCGTTCGATGTCATCCCACAAATTCTCAGTCGGATTGAGATCTGGTGATTGTGAGGACTAACGAAGCAAACTAAAGTCACCGTCATGATCGTCAAACCATCTGACGATAATACGAGCTGTATGATTTTCGTAGCAGTATGAAGCCGCATTGTCTTGCTGAATGCTCGTGTGGAATCTCCGGCAGGATGTATAACAGGATGCACTTGATGTGCGATAACACTTAAGTGCTCATGGACATTTAGACGTTATTCCACACGAATCAAAGGACCTATGCAATGCTAAGAAAACATCCCCCAAACCATACCATTGCCTCCACCAGCGTGGCAATGCAGTTGTGGTTCATGCTTTCGTGTTGTTTTCGCCATTTCCGAACCCTGCCATATGCATAGCGTAATTGAAAATGCATTTCATCAGACCACGTGACCCTTTTCCATTGACCCTTGACTACTGTCGAATCCTTATGCTTCTTTGCAAACTGGAGGCATCTGGTCTCGTTCAGGGCCTGGCCTTCATTATTATTCCCCTCCATTCGAAGTACTGTTGTTCTTCTGTTGCACTGGACAACTCTGACAAGTCTCCTTTGAGCTTGAGCATTCATTAGCCTGTGAAGGACCACAAGCCTGATGTTGAGACCTAGTTTTTTGCTTGGTAGTTTCCCCTCTGTACACATTAATAACTCCTGTTTACCAGTTCTGATACTGGTTCCGACGCTTCAAGCACCTACAATAATCCCACATTCAAACAGAGTTAAGATAAGTTTTTTGCCCATATCTCCGAACGTAACACAGTGCAATTGATGGTTCACTTGCCTTGCATTCTCTTTTAGTAGTTATCTGGCCCTCTAGAAGCAACACTGTGATGTAATAGCTCACTTTGTTTAAAACTGCCAGGTGGTCATATTAACTTGCCACTATGTGCATATAAAAAGCTTATCATTATATAATATCTATCTATCTATCTATCTATCTATCTATCTATCTATCTATCTATCT
>NC_092210.1:66551066-66613831 GCF_043381705.1 Parasteatoda tepidariorum | reverse complement strand
TAATCTTAGAAAGATAATTACTGGAACCAATATGGAGTTTTTCTGACAAACACTTCACTAGTAATGATTAAAAATATCGTTAAATGTATTTTTCGTCTAAGTGACAGGCGTTTTTATGTCTTAAGATGATATACTTGGAAATAATGCTATATTTTTTTTAAAAAAAAATGCTTTTAAATTTATGAAAGTATAATAACTTAAGCAATTCATGACAAACAATATCTTTGGTTTTAATTTATCTCATTTTCTTCCTACTTAAGTCAAAAGCACTTGAACTCATTTAGTGAAAAGAAGGAAAAAATTAAACTTAAGTTGGATTATGTTATTTTAACTAATTACTGGTTTCGGATGTTGAATAGTACAATAATTATGAAAAAAGTAGCAAAATTACAAACAACATACACAAATTTTATTTTATGAATCTTTTTTTAGAAAATTTAAAACATTGCGATGAAATTAATGAAATATTTTATTTTTCATATTTATAGAACTAAAATTTTCTTACTTGCTGAACTTTTATATTTCTAACTTATTGAGTAGAAGTATTGACGGAGCTTCAATCTTGATACTGTGGAAAGAAGCTTTTTTACGGCACTTAATCTTTATTCTGACGGGATGAACTACTAAAAGCGTATTTTACTAAATATAGTAACGTGGTCATGGTGGCTCAGGGGATAGAGCGTTGGCCCCACAATGAGGTGATCCAGATTCAAAACCCAGCGGAGGCTAGTTGATACGAATTCTGCTCCCGGCTAGGGCCGACCACATAACTAATGTAAAATATTCTCAGTGTTAAACGAATCATAGGTTAAAGTCCCCTTGCCGTCAAGCTAACAGTGGTAAGTTTTTCACGATTCTTCTCCCCATGTAACACAAATGGAAATCTGAGTTAGTTTCATCAGAAGTACACCAATAGGTAAACGTTTGCGTTTATATATATATATATATATATATATATATATGATACTCTAGTTATGGCTCAAAAGGTGCTTGAGGAAATATCAAGTAATGGAGCATTGGGATGAGTTTATTTTTAAAATATTATCTTACGGGAGAGATGGAAATAATTTTAATACTTCTGCTGCCTACAATGCTGAAAAGTCCGGAACTCATACTTACGGTGATTTGTGCTATTTAATAATTTGTGCCGGACAGATTTTGAACTATTACTATAATTCAATACATAACTTTGACAATATTGTAGACATCGCCTGAAAATACTTAAAATTGAAATCGAAGTACTTCCGAGCTGCTGGAAAAGCCTCGTGCAACAGTTAGAGGGTGACAAAGAAATGGTTAATATTTTGCTTAAAACTAAATAAGCTGTTAGGATTGGAGAACATGTAAAATATTTAAGTTCATAATAAGTATAAGAATATTTAAGTACAGATGGACTGTGCATTCGGTTTTGTTACCATTGAAGTGTATATGTTGTTCGAGGTAATTTTGAAAGTGATAAAGCTGGTAGCCTGAGTCGTTTAGTACTCAATGAAACTTTGCGCAGTAAAATAAATTTAAACAATTATTATGTGTCCAGAATGCATGTTTCCGCGCATAAATATTCAAAAATTAACAATATGAATGAATTTAATGAGGAATTAACAATACTTAATTTCCTCTTTGGGAACATAAAACATATACCGACAGAATATCTTTGTTTTATCATGAGAACACTCTGAAAATTATGTTAAAATGACGATTTTTAAAGAAAATATATATGTTAAACTTTTTTCCTCTTTTACCAAAAAAAACGTGGTTAGAACGAATACCGCTGTTTTGGGTATTACATTTTTCATCCTGTTTCGCTGTGCAAAAACTATAAGATTTTGATACTTGAAAATAATATAAAAATGTACAAGACATGATAGTCTATAAAAATGTACAAGAATTGAGATGAAATAAAAAGATTAACAATTAAAAATTAGTTCAAGAATTATTAAATGTCAAACGTAAAGTAAAAACGTAAAGTAAAAACTTATGTGTCTTTTTGCAGCTCGCAGAAATTACTACTGAGTTGTACTTTAAAAATGTCATTTATTCCTGCCAGTTTTTTTTTAAAATTCTAATTTCTTCGAAAGTTGTTGCTGTTTTAAATGCTCTTTTTACATTTTTTTAAAAATTTTCTGCTTTACATAACTTAACGTGACATTTGTAAAGTCTTAAAGACTAACACTAGAAATTAAGGTGTGTAGAAAACTTTATCTAAAATATGATAAATAAAAAAATTACATTCGCGAATTATTAACTTTTTAAGGTGATGTTAAAAATACTATGAAGGCCACTCTGTAGCCTCCAGGAATGCAACTAAAGAGTTGAATTCTGCGGTCACTTCCATTTATGGACTTAACCCCAGTGTTTTTTTCTTTCTTTCTTTTTTTTTTTGAAATTGCACTTACTACGTTTTTAACGACGTTTTTTGCAATTTTCTTCACTTTTTTCATCTTTTGGCAATATTATGTCATGCTTTTACGAATAATGACAATTCATCCTTTGTAGCAGAAAATTATATGTATGTCTATCAAATCTTAATTTTACAAGCTTTAGCGTAAGTTGATGCCGAAATTGAAAAAAGAAAAAAATAGAGGGTGGAATAAGTAAATGTTGCTAGATCTATCTTCCTAACATCTATATTGAAATTATAGAAACTTAATTTTGTTTATAATTTGGTTAAATTAACGTTTTAAAAGTAAACAAATTTAATTTAAGAATTTAATTAAGATAAAAATTATCCCTTATTTCATTAATATAGTGGCATAAGATTATTCTTAATTATAATCCTTATTGTTAATATAATTTATTAAAAAATGCTCATTGCTTTTGGGTAAAATATAGATACAATAAATAGATATAGATTAAAAAAAGCAAAACAATGACGCTGAGCACTGATGAAAGTAGTGTATATCAGGTTTTAAGAATTATACAATCAAATTATTAAAATACTTTTCATGTATGTATCTTAATGATTTGAATTTTCTTATTTCAGCTTCTGTGTATTTTTATATTGCATTTAATATCATTAAGGCGATTCTTTCAAGAGCTGTCATGAAAAAAATTTTTATTTTTGGAGACGGTAAGTGGATATATTGACTTTTGAAATAATTTCCTTACATCATGGTCTCTATTTTGAGATAATTATAAGATGTAAAATATAACAATTAGATTCTCAAATCAGCCACCACAATTTCCTCATACCCGATTTCAATCCTAGAGATGGCTGGGAATCCGTACCAGGCTCGCACCGGCTCAGTGCTGTCGTTAAATGTACTCAGTGGTAGACGGATCATCGGTTAGAGTCGTACCATCAAGTTAGCCGTGAAGGGTTTTCATGGTTTTCTTCCCTATGTAACACAAATATGGGCTAGTTCCATCAAAATGTCATTCTTGCGGCTTCAGATTCAAAATTTAGGAAATATAGTTTCTAAAAAATATGGCTTCATGAATTTGAAAGGAGAATTGTTCAATTCGGTTATTCGAAAACAATTTCTTATGAAAAAAATTTGATAATCATATATTAATTGTTATTTTAATTAATAGATAAAGTTAAAGGATTCAAAACTTATGCAATACAGTTAAACATATAATAAATCTGATTTATAATAAATCTTATCATTAATCTGTCGTTTTCTTCACCATGTAACACTAATGTGGTTAGTTCCATCAAAAAGTCCACTACGAAGGCAAATTTTTTCGAATACTTGATCCAGAAGTTCCCTTGTCTTCTGAATCAGGTTCAAAATTACAAGGGTATATGAGTTGCAAGCATTTTCTTGTATCATTGTTAAACAAAGTTTAAAATTTTCTGGTAACTGATGGCATTCATAAACCAGGAAAATGCCAGCCAGGATAATGACGATTTGCCATTTTACAGCATTTAACTTTACTTTAATTTAACATTTCGGCCTAAGAAGTTTATTTTCCGCAGAAAACAACAGGATTTCTTGAAATAACTCAGGTAAATCTACGTAGTTCATGTTATTAATGATTTCAAGAAGACAGGAAAATGACAACATAAAAACCTACTCACCTTGTAAAATTTTTTGAAATAGATTTTGAACCAGAAAGTTGNGCGCCGAATCCAATCAATTAAAAATGAAAACTGTTGCCAGCGCGAGAAAAGAAATATCATCGGTTTTATTGATACATACATACATACGTACGTATTAGCGTTTTATATAATAAGATAGATTTTCATATCTGTATCTCAATAATTTGAAATTTCTTATTTCAGCTTCTCTGTATTTTAATATTGCATTTAATATCATTAAGGCGATTCTTTCAAGAGCTGTCATGAACAAAATTTTTATCTTTGGTGAAGGTAAGTGGTTATATTGACTTTTGAAACAATTTCCTTACATCACGGTCTCTATTTTGAGATAATTATAAGATGTAAAATATAACTATGAGATTCTCCAATCAGCCACCATAATTTCATCATACCCGGTTTGAATCCCAGCGATGGCTGAGAATCCGTACCAGGCTCGTACCGGCTCAGTGCTGTCGTTAAATGTACTCAGCGGTAGACTGATCATCGGTTAGAGTCGTACCATCAAGCTTGCTGTGAAGGGTTTTCATGATTTTCTTCCCTGTGTAACACAAATATGGGCTAGTTCCATCAAAATGTCGTTCTTGCGGATTCAGATTCAAAATTCAGGACATATAGTTTCTAAAAAACATGGTTTCATAAATTTGAAAGGAGAATTGTTCAATTCGTTTATTCAAAAACAATTTCTCATAAAAAATTGATAATCATATATTAACTGTTATTTTAATTAATAGATAAAGTTAAAGGATTCAAAACATATGCAATATAGTTAAACATATAATAAATCTGATTTATAATAAATCTTATCAAAAATCTGTGGTTTTCTTCACCATGTAACACAAATGTGGGTTTGCTCCATCAAAAATTCCTCTGCGAAGGCAAAATTTTTCCAATACTTGATCCAGAAGTTCCCTTGTCTTCTGAATCAGGTTCAAAATTACAAGGGTATATGAGTTGCAAGCATTATCTTGTATCATTGTTAAACAAAGTTTATGTCAAGTATATTACAATCTTACATAAACTGGGTATTAGGTTAATATTTGCTTTTCCTCTTTAAATTATGTTGTTTAAAAAATTTTCTGGTAACTGATGGCATTCGTAAACCAGGAAAATGACAGCCAGGATAATGCCAATTTGCCATTTTACAGCCTTTAACTTTACTTTAATTTTACAATTCGCCTGAGAAGTTTACTTTCAGCAGAAATCAACTACTGATTTTCATGTCACAAACAAATTATTGACCGAAAAAAAATATTTTCAACAAAGAGTTTTTGGAAATAATACCTTCTGCATATATGAAATGCATTTGGTGAAATGCTTACGACGGTTGAGAAAAAAAGTTAGACGTTGAAAAATTTATGGTAAATTTTGAAGCTATTTATTATTAGAAATAATGTTTGCGACATACCAGGAAAATGACATTTTGAAATTAAATTAAATTTTTTAAGTATACAAAACAGTCAATGGTAATGCAAAGTCATTTTAAAATGCTAACAACAATGCTATTTATTATTTTTTAAAAAAAAAAGTTCTTTTAGTAGTATAGTATTAGATCTTGGAGCAAAATACTGTCAATTGCCGTATTCCTTAAGAATCACCCATATCTGAGAATCGCCCATATAATTGCTAAAACGCATTTTGCAAAATTTCTTTACATCCTCACGAATATTTTTTTTTATCCAAACTTACATTTTCACTTAATTTAATTTTATCTAATTTTAGAGGGATATAAAGAAGCTCTTTTAGAACAATTTGACGCCGATGTTTTACCCGCTTTCCTGGGAGGAAATAGAACAGATCCTGATGGTAATCCCAACTGTAACACATTTGTAAGTTTAAACTTCATACAAAAATTTTCTTAGCTGCAAATATTAAGTATTAAGTTATCATCCACCCAGATTATATTCAAGGTACAATCTGTCAAGCTGCTAGCTTTCATTTTAAGTCTTATTACACTTTGAGGATAAAAAATAAATGAGCTATTATGATGAGAAATTAATTTATTTTATTTGAGAAAAAAGATGCATAAGAGTTTTGTAAACAAATATTAATTACATAATTGCTAATTTGTGAATTTTAAAATAAATTTACGAAATTTATTATGGTAATAAATTATAGCATTTGATTTAGATTAATCGAACTTATTCTAACCAGCATTTCTTATGTTGATAAAAATTACGTCGTTTCTGACAGGATGAAATAAAGATTGGTATTACCATTTGAGGTTCCATATTTGCATATTTTATCAATTGTGATTTCATATTTGGTGATATAAACTATATTGTTAAATTCGGTTGTTTCTTAACTCAGTTTTTTCTCTCCACAAGTTGGTTTAACGCATTAGCGAGGATCACAGCAAAAATGTAGGTTACTTTAGTTTTGCCAAAAATTTTTGTTACTTTACGATCTACTCTTTCGGCTGGAATTAATGTCTTTAAAACATTTCTTTATCCCTTTGTTTTAAGCAAAATTGGAAAAATTTGTTTATCAGTATTCCCAATATATTAATATTTTTGTTTAATATGATGGGGTTGAAACAAAAAAACATAATTATTTAAAAAACAAAACAATCAATCAATAAATAATAAAATAAAAAAATAAACACTTAAAAAGTTTTAAATATTTATCGTTTAAACCAGTGTTCGTCAACTTCTTTATTGCCAGGGCAGGTCAACGTTTGATAATATATTAATTTCAATAATTTTAATATTATTAGATTTAAACATGCCTTCAAAATAAAATATAGTTAGGTGCGTGGTATTGGTGCGGCCTTGGGTGACGTCTCTCAGCTACCAGTTAGCCACTCGTCCATAGAAAGTTACTCAAACCCCAGAGATATAATCACAGTAAATAAAATGAAATTAATTGAATGCTTTTAGGTATCCCGGTACCATTTAATCCACTGACCGGTAACAGTCCGTGGTCGGAGGTTGAGGGCTACTGGCTTAAATTATTTTAAAGAAAAAATTTTTGACAACTAAATTGAGGTAAAGTAAACTTGTTACACTCTTTTTCTATAAAAATGTCAGAAAATAAAAGAATATTTAATAAGTTGGCGTTAAAATCTGGATCATTTAAATTAAAATATTTTGTTTAATATAAATATTGAAATATTTTCTTTCGCGTTCTTTACAAATATATTTATTTAAATTTCACCATGAAAACGAGGGAGTAACTATTAAAAGTTAACAGACATAATAATTATAATATAACAGAAAATTTCATTAGATACTGAATTGCGCACAACAAATNTTTTATTTTCTTTCGCGTTCGTTACAAATATATTTATTTAAATTTCACCATGAAAACGAGGGAGTAACTATTAAAAGTTAACAGACATAATAATTATAATATAACAGAAAATTTCATTAGATACTGAATTGCGCACAACAAATGCTTTTCTAAAAGTTTTAAAACATTGGAAAAATATTTGATGAAAAAAATTGTAACTATAAATGTTTCTATAAATATTAAAATATAAATTCTTTTAATGAAATTTTTTATCTATTTAAAATTCGTTTAATTTTTTCAGATTATTCATGACGGAAAAGTTCCTACAGAGATGTATCGGAAAAACCGTAAAAGCAAAAAAGCACTTGCTAATCTTGATGGAGTAAAGAAACTGTCACTAAGTCGATCTTCATATTCCGAAATTCTTATTAACATTCTCGAAGAAGATTCGCAAATTGAATGGCGATTCGAAATTGAAGCAAGGGATATAGGTTTCGGTCTATTTTACAGAGACAATTCTACAGTCGAAACAGTTTTAGAAGAGTTGATTCCATTAGAAAAAGTTGATACTGTACTAGCACCTGAAACAGGTCTATACCAATGCCGAAAAATTGGAACATGTAAGTATTGTTTATATTTAGATAGGGGAAATCATGTATGGTAGATATAGAATTGGAACTGATTTGCTATAGCATTGAAATGAAGAATTTGTTAATTCATAATCTGAAACTCAATCCAGAATATACACTTGGAATCACGCTTTCATTTTGGACAGTTAATAGTTTTTAGTCATGTGTGTGATTATAGCTTGGATAAGTAGCTAAGGCGGTGTCTTGCAGAAATATGCATGATATATTTTCTAACATTTAAAAAATTTCTAACATTTAATCCTAATTTTTACTATGTAAACAAAAATTTCTAGCATTTTTTAACACTTAATTCTTCAACAGTACTATAACTGTTATAACTTTATACCTCAACCATGAAATGAGTGCAGAATAAATTTACTTTTAGAGATTCCCTTTATTATATCTGCCTAATACTTTAGCATAGAATTCGAAAGCCGTTATATGGTTGCTATTGCTTTGTATTCATTAAAATATTCATCGATATTGTTTCTCTCGCTTTCTTTTTAGCCAACATGCAAGGCAAAGAATGAATTGAATATGTAAGGCTAAGGAAAAGAGCTTTGGCATTAAATTTAAGCAATTAATAGCCAATACATGGATTCCTTAACTCTTCTTGGCAAAAACTATTTCAACGTGCGCATTACACTGGCATTTTTGATTTCTTGATGGACGGAGGTTCTATATGGGGCATGGCTCTGCAGCCGCACTCTTTGACCATTTCCCTAAATTTATTAAGAAATGAATCATGAATAATTTGTTTTTACTTTGGAGCTCCATATGATTCCATATTTCTGAAATAAAACATTTTCATTTATTACCAGCCGTATACCCGTTCTTCGCACGGGTGAGTAAAAAAAAAAAAAAANAAAAAAAAAAAAATCAATAAATCAGTACCGAGTCATGCTCAAAACTAAAAGGCATATACTGACACAATTAAAGAGCTTCATGGAAAAGCCAGATGAAGGACATTTTTAGGAGAATTAATGAATTAGAGAAAATAAAATGACATGGTAGCATTAATATGGGTACGTTTAATGTGGCAGGACTGTTTTTGATTTTACCTTTATCTTAACATAACTAATCCACAGTAGTTTTTTGCATGATTTTTATTTCAAATTAGGCAGTTGAAAATAAAATAAAGCAAAGAATTATTAGTCTAACCTTTTAATAAATTGATAATAAAATAATTCAGGTACAATTTCTTTTTTTCGTTCTGAAAATGCCTCTTACCTGGCATTTCCACTAAGTTTTCAATCAATTTAGCTGAAATATTTTCACTTTTTAAATTTAATATTATATGGTGTAATATTCGTTGGCTTTACGTTAGGAAGTTCGGTGTTCATAATTCATATCATTGGAATAAAAATAAAATGTATTTAGTATCACTTTGAATGATGCTATTTCTCGCGGCAAATTCGCGATAGTTAAAAGTTACCACTATTGGGTGATTATCTATGGTACACTTCCTTCTCGAGTGGCAGTAAAACATTTAATTCCAAAGTTAATTCCATTGAAACTGCTAAGTATTGGTGCTGTTTTAATATCACCAAATATCAATAGAATATTTTTTACCTATATTAATATATTTCGTATTATTAAGTAACCCTTTAACATTTGAGTTTTGGGTGAAATATATTTATCAGTAACAACCAACTATTATCAGTGACAATTTATCAGTGACAAGCCCCATATGGCACCTGCATCCACCAAGAAATCAAAAATGCCAATGTACGTTGAACTAGATTTTGCCAAGAAGAGTTAAGGAATCCATGTATTGGCTATTAATTGTTTAAATTAAATGCCAAGGCTCTTTTCTTTAGCCTTGCATATTCAAATGCGTTGGCTTAAAAGAAAGCGAGAGAAACAACAGCGAATTCTAATGGATCCAAAACATTAGCAGCCACATAGTGGTTTTCGAATTCTATGCTAATGTGTTAGGCAGGTATGGAGGGAATCTCTTAAAAGAAATTTAATCTGCACTTAATTCAAGGTTGAGGTATAAAAATATTACTGTTACATTACTGATTTCTTTTTATGGAAAAAAATATTAAAAAAGATAATAATTTTTTTTAAATGTTAGGAAATATGTTATGCATTTTTCAGCATGACTGGCTAGTTATTCCAGTTCTGGAAATCTCAACACTTATCTTATAAAAATTTAATTTTATGGAACATTTAATTGAGTTATAGAGCTATTAATTTTCTTAAAATGAAATTCAAGATAAATGTTATATGATTTGAATGCATGTAAAATTCTAAGGACCCAAAACCTAGAATTGGAAACTTTATCGGCATTATGTGTCCATGGCTAAGAAAGGAAACACTACTTATCGCCTCATTTGTTTTAATTTTTTAATTTGAACTATTTCGTATTGACATTAAATCAATATTTAATACCAATGAAGTGTATTTTTTAACAGCTAAAATCTCAAAGAAACCCCCATTCAAATTTTATTTAGTTTTACGATTAAAGAAGCCTCAAGAACAAATATTAACAAATAATTACAGCACGAAACAAACCTGAATCAAAAAACTCATAGGGTGCTCTGAAAAGAGCACTCACCTGAATTCAAAAATTATGTTCATCTATGTTTTATAAGCATAATTAGACAGGCCTGATAAGGAAAAAAAAATCAGATTCTTTTTGGTATAAATAAACCTTATAGTTTTGTCAAATTTCCTCAAAGGAAATTTAAAATATCATGTAAAGATTATTTTTTGAAGAAAATTAATTGTTTTGATGCATAGATTTTTTACACATCTGACTAGCAAATTATTACTAGTAAAAGTTACATCAAAGCATTAGCTACTTGAAAAATCATTTTCCCCGTTCTAATTTAAAATGAGAAAATTTATTTGTTTAATCTATTTGTATTCATGAAAACACTGATTATTAGTATTTGCACAAGAGGATAAAGTAAATGATGATTTATTATTTACGTTATGATTAATATAGTAAATAATTTTCATTTTTCTTTCAGATGTTATTTTGTTTGATAATTCTTACAGTTGGATACGTCCAAAAGAACTGTACTACACAATTCGTATCTTGAAGCCTAATAAGGAACGATATGATAATCTTTAAATGTACTTTTATAGACATACCTGGTCGTATTTCTGTTTTCATTAGCCAAAATTTGTATATTTCTTTCCAAACTTGATATAAAGATTATATTTTCTTATAGACTTGGAATTGAATTTTTTGGTATTTTGATTTAAAATTAATGGTCTTTTATGACCCCATGATCTTTTTTCTAAGCTTTCTATCATTTGGGATAAATAGTTACGTGGAATGAAGTAAAAAAAAGTAACATTAGCTGAGCTCAAGGCTTACACAACAGATTTACTACATGGATAAAAAAATTTCGTTAAAAATATCGCCCATTTCTGAAATATAATAATTGTGGTTAATTAAACCAAAATATACGGAATTTAAATAAATTCAATTGTTACTTTTTCCCTTAATTGTAAAATCGGGATTTCAAAATTATAATTTTTGTTACCTAGTGTATAGTAAAGAATGCAAAACTTAAAAGTAAACTCAAATGAATGGTTTTTATGCCAAGCACTAAGGTATCATGATATAATTATCAAACTTTACTACATTTTCCGAAGTTAATCAAAGTATTACTTTTAATATTTTCCGAAATTATTGAAAAAGCGCTTCGGTAAGAATTACTGAACTTTTTCATAGTTTTTACCATATTTCTTCAGTATTCGATGGTCTGGAATTCATAATTAATTATAATCCAAAGAAAACACTGGTGCACATTAAATTATCAAGATTTATAATCTTTGGAAAAGGTAGTGATAAAAATCACACGAATTTCTCACAATGATTCCAAGCACTCGAACAGCAAAATGCCAAAATGAGGATAAGAGTATATTTTGTGAAAAAACAACGTGAATGTAGCATGAATAAATTTACAGCAATGGATACATGATAGTTTCTGTTCTATAAACAAGAACTAACCTCACGGATTAAATATCATTTTATTTTTTATGTTTAGACATGAGGTAAGTTCTTGTCTGTGAAACTATAGCAAGTCTATTAAGTTTTTGCCTCATTACATTAAGATACGTTTGTAGAAATTGAAATTCGATCTGACACCCAGTGATTAATTCGGGGAACAAGTTTAACGTTGATGATTTTCGTATTAATCGCAGAACTAGGATTCTTAGCACTCTAGTTGCCTGAAAAGTGTTTGGAATTTTCTTGGTGACAAACTTTATTTAGTGATTAAAAGCACCTAATCGTAGTGGGCATAAAACGATTGAGACTTCAGCTGTCATAAGACAATGAGATGCTGTTGCAATTTGTGCTTACTAGGAAGTCATAAAATGATAAAATTTAGATTAAAAATAAATTTCATTCGGATATAAAATGACGATAAGTTCTACTTGAAGCGGCAAGAAAGTAATTAAAAGCGCGTTTCAATCAAGCTTGGAGTTTCAGTGAAGATTTGAGTGCTCTAGATAATCGGAAAAATGTCAAAATTTTAATTAAAGGTTTCTCTCACAGACATAAATCATGCTAATAAAAATGGGGTAATAAAAGCTTAAAATTTTCATCATGTGAAAGAGAATTAACTGTAATATTTTCATATATTAAAAAAACCTGAACATTTTAAAATTTTTTGTGTATTCTCTTAAACCCTTGCCGGTTCAGTGTGTCTAGTCTGATCACACTTATGACCCCTAGAATATAGGGGGTAGCCATATGGTTCCAAAAGTTTGGGCAGGAAAGCCGTCCAAAATTTGGACTCCGTATTATTGGGTCTTATTATTATAGGCTTTATTATTTGGTCTTGTCTGTCTGGACCTGTGTTCAGACAGACAGGACCCTGGTCCAATAACACAGCTTGAGGTGCAACAAGCAACAAAATTGCCTAAATGTGAGCAAGCTGCTGTCGGAGTTAAAATACCTGATGAACTTTTCATGGAAAGTTTAAAAGCTGCAATCAAACCTGTAACTGACCTGTTTAATAAAATCACGAAGAGCGAAGAGTTATCTATTGACAGGGGTGAAGGCCTGATGATAAAACTAACAGAAAAGGTGATTTGAAAATGTGTGACAATTGGAAAGGAATAGCTTTGTTAAATGTATGTACCAAAGTTTTCACTATAATAGTGCAGGAAAGAATAAAAAATGCAAAAGCCTGCGACCGGAACAAGCAGGTTTCAGACTTAATAGATCATGTGTCGACCACTTTGCTACATTAAGGATTATAGCCGAGCAACTTATAGAATGGCAATAAACAATATATTTAAATTTCATATATTTTGAAAAAAACTTTCAGCAGTTTACATAGAGCAACAATCTAGATGGTGTTGAAGTACTATGGAATTCCAAAATGTTTTGTAAGCATTATCAGAAATGTATATAAAAACTACCCTATGCGAGTTATCCGTATCAATTAACAATCAAAATCTTTCAAGAATNTTAGAGAATAATGAACTGAAGGAGGTAAGTAGTTTTGCATATCTTGAAAGAATAATTAACAACAAAAAAGGAACTGATAAATTTAGCAAATAAATTTAACAAAGCTCAAAGCAATTAAGCTATTCTCAATAAATTCTGGAAAAACAAAAACATAACAAATTCAATAAAATCTAGAATTTTCAATACTAATGTTAAACCTGTCCTACTATATGGATCTCAGACATGACACTGCCATAAAAATAACAAGAAAAATCGTCAAGTATTTATTAACAACTGTTTAAGAAGAATCTTTCGTATCAAGTGGTTCCATGAAATTTGTAAACCAGAAATCCTTAGAACAACCCAACAGAAACCAATTGATCTGGAAATCGAAAAACGTAAATGGAAATGAATTGGTCATGTTCTACATAAACCAGAAAAAGTTAAAGTAAAAAGTTTTTTATTGGAAACCTCAGGGCAGTAGAAAGAGAGGAAGACCAAAAAATACTTGCCCAGGACGATTTTTTTTGTCCTGTTCCTGTTTGTAAGTGGCGCCATCTATGGCTAGGAATTCGACTTCTGCCACGCCATTCACACAACCGCAACCCGTTTATAGGGCGGGTCACATTCACACACAAAGGAGAAAGGACAAAGAACACACAGAGAGGGAAAGAAACATCCATGCTTTGCCCGGGATTCTAACCCAGGACCTTTCTGATGCAAGGACAGTTCTGATAGAAGTCCTATGCTCTAATCCGGAGTGATAAGGATATGTATGTCAATTCAGAAGAAATACGTACTTTTCCCTCAAATTCGGATTTATCCTCTCCAATGTAAAGGGGGGATGTAGACAAAGTTTTATACAGCTGGCTTTTACAGTTTAACTGCAAAAAAGGTTAAAAATTTCTTTTACGTTATTTTACAGTATCACATATCTCTTCATATCCTTTGAATGATTGTTTAATTTTACAATAATTATTTTACAAAAAGTAGGACCTCAACCTAAGGACAAATAAGCAATATAATGCAGACTATAACGGAATTAAATAATTTTTATCTATTAATTTGTTAATGAAGAAAAACTTCTTGACTTGTAAGGTGCAAAACGTTTTTATTTTTTAAAATCTAAATCTAGATTTTTATACCATTTAATCAATAAAAAGGTGCTTAAAAATTGATTAAAAAAATTAATGATAGAATGATATTGAAATGACATCCCATTTTGAGATTCAATCGCCAATTTGCAGTACTTCATATTTTACGTCTTACGAGTTAACCTATAAATGAAAGAATTAATTCTTTTTTTAATGATTTATATCTGTGGAATTAAGAAACGCCCATAATTTTAAGAATTTGCTCGATAGTTGGCAGATGTTCATCATTTTTGGATTTGATGCTTTCTTTTTCCTGAAACTGTTTTAGGTTTTGATTTCAACCGTACTTTCAACATCTGTAGACTTAAGAAATTCCCATAATTTTAAGAATTTGGTGGATAGAAAATTAGCAGATATTAATAATTTTTGGATTTGATGCTTTCTTTTTCCTGAAACTATGTGTTTTAGGTTTTGAATTCAACCGTACTTTCAACCGTCTTCATTAGTTATCGAATAACAGATATGTTAAAACGTTCTTTCTCCTCAAATAGAGCTACTGCTTTAAAATTTTAAAGAATTACGTTTTCAGAAACTAGATGAGGCGAAACTGTGGAACCAATGTACTTTTTACTAAAACCTTCTTGTCAATTCATAAACAGCCGTTTTATTTTAGTGTTTTAGCCAATTAAAAATTGCAGAAAATCTTGTAATAAAGCTAAGTTCTTTTTCTCTTTTTTCGTATCTGCCAACTGCCACTTTTGTTACTGAATATGATTTGAAAGGAGTTAAACCTTTGGGATATAGAAATTAATAAAATATATAAATAATCTGAATATATGAATTATCCGTTCATAAATTATGCAAAAATAAAGCGATTTCTGCCGTACTGACTAATACAAATACCTCAAGAAATAGTCAGCTATATGCTTTCTTATTAAAAAAAGTTCTATGATATGAAGTGCAATATTCAGTCATTTATAAATATGTTTGATAATTTCAAGACTAAATAAAATGCTGCTATTGCTTAAAAAATCATTGAAATTGGAATATGAAAATGCTCGTGATTATTTCCTCTTCGTTTCCACTTTACTTAGCTTTACTCTTTTTTCTCTTTAGTTTTCATCGCGCATAAAATAAAAGAAACAAACTTGTACAGCTTTAGATATGCTAAGAATTTATCATATTGATAATAAAAACATAGTTCTGATTTTACTTTTTTATAAGAAAGCAATTTAAAAATCCAATATTCATTTGAATAAGCATCAGCGTATCAGATATCATTTTTAATATTATTATTGTCTTATATTTAAAATTTGCACATTTCGAAAGGACGTTTAAACTTCTTTAGATCGAAGTTTATAATAACAATCTCAGAAGGAATATAGGAAAGGCACACATAAAAACTGAAGTCACATTAATAAACTCTTTGAAGAAAATATTGCATGAGAAATTAGAGAAGTCAGCATTCGCGTTCTTTTATTCAAGTTTTGTCGCTGAAATCATCCTATAGCCGTGAGTTATAATATATTTGTGAGGTTTGTAGCATTAATAAAGTTTATTTTATTAATAAAAAAATAAAAGCCAGTAAGTTTATTTCATTTTCATAACACTTAGTGGCCCGTGGTTAAGATTTCTATCAATAAAGACAAGTTTAAATTAATTTAATTTTGCCTTTATTGATGGAAATAAATTTAATTTAATCTCAATGAGATAAAAAATTATTTTTCGTATATCAGTTTCAATTCCAAAAGATATTTTAATTTACCTTCACTAGAAATGACTGGTTCATTGAAGGGTTAATGAATAATTCCGATAATAATAATGAATAATTCCAATTGTTTTTCGTACACTAGAGCACGAATTTCAATACTGAAGATGCTCCCATTATAAAAGTGTTATATAATACCGTTGAAAATGCTACCATAATAAAAATGACTATATCTTTACAATTAAACTAAGTGAGCATTAGCCTCCACTTTAAATTAATAAAGAAGAATATGGAGATATTATCTTATATGTATAAAAGTTTTTATTATGAATTTTTAATGCTAAATGCAAATGATTTGTTTAATCAAGTTAAACGTGAGACTAATGAAATATTGTTAATGTCAGTAATTATCTTTTAAATAAGAATATTGTCTTTCATGAAGGAACGACTAGACAACAGCGAATCATTAGAAATTTGAAATGAAAATTTTTATCTGCATAACATACCTACTAAAGCTCTGATTCTTTTTTTATTTACAATGATATAAGAAGTGATAAATGAAAAGAATGTCAACATATTGAGCAATTCTTTATTATATAAGCTACTACTTAGTCTTTAAAACATGATAGCAACATTATTTCATACTAGAATTCAAAACTTTATTTAAATTATTTCCACAATATATAATTTTGCGCTCTTTACTTTATGTGATAAAAGCTACGATGCTACAAGTTTTTATCCTTTTTAATAATTAAACAGACACGGGAGCAAACCTGTTATGTTTAATCTTCTATTTTTTAAAGCATATTGCTTTCAAGGATAAAAAAAATGCCAACATTAAGTTTTCTTTTTTAATTCATACGATTTAAATGAATAAAAAAGGACTTATCTCCGGAACAGAATGTTATGTTAATTGTAAGGAAAAATTGCACCATCCGCTTGAATTCGAACATCCAGAAAAGAAAGTGGCAAAAAGCTTTTTTTCTTAGTTTTTCTTCGTGGAAAAAAAATCTTATTATCACTTTTCATTTATATTATTCATCCGGAGTGGGGTTTACTCCAGAGAGCTGTTTGTACGGAAATTGGTTTCAGTAGTTACTACTTCAGTAGTGCTAAATTGAATGCAATTAAAAAAAAAAATCATACGATTCTTCATAGAAAGCGAAGTTTTTCGACAAAAAAGCATATTTCATCACAGTTACAGTTAACTGCTATATATAATTTAAGATATTATTTTGAGTCATTGTCATAACATTTTACAGAATGAAAATCCGTCAAATCGTTCAAAAGTTATAAGGGTGGTCCGTTTTTGTTTTGCTAATGGCTCCTCAAAAATACAGCGAACACATGGTAAATCAAAAACTACACAACGTGTTTTCATCAATTGAAATGTACAAAAAGCAATTGATCGCGTTCTTGTGTCCTTAGAGCAGCGAAGTTCCTTTTGAAGAGATACGCGAGGATGACACACGCGTGCGCAGTAACTTTTTGGTACGTATGCATCGTTTACACGCATTTCATTTCCAGAACTATCCACTTTGAACTGTTAATGTGCATCTAATAGTACTTACGATCCAAGATGAATCAAAACTTAGGTGGAGAGGCAATTTATTTACGTCACTCTAGAGTTGCACAATGGGCTACTGGAGACTGTTTGGGAAACATTTCTGAGGATGATACGAAGACATGCAATCACAAATTTGATCCTCTATCGATGGAGCCTCAGTCTTGAGTCCCCTTCCTCAATTTAGACATAGATCTGAAGGGGAAGGAAATTTTCTCCAGTTCATAGATTTTACGAGCACGTATATCACATATACTCGGTGGCTCTTAGCGGAGTTGAGGATAGAACCCCGGACCTTCCGGACAAGAGTTAGATTCTCTTATCGCTGGGATAATTCGACCAGACTTAGGGAATAATTTAACTGGATATATCATGCGACAGCTTCGTGGTTAATATAGACTAAGCACAAAACATTGATAGATAAATTGGAGTTATGAAATCATCCGATTTGGCTAGCGTCAAAAACGCACTTTTATTACTGATATTATTTTTAGAATATTACTTACTAACATTATTACTTTTCAGAAATATAGGTTCATCAAATCTGACTATCCCAGATTTTTAAAAACAAATGATTTCATAAATGAACTCATTAATATCAAACAGCATTTAGATTTCCAAATTTACCTATCAATTTAATTTTATGGTAACTTTATTGAAAAATTTATCTTTTTACATCTTGGCAAAGTGCTAACTGAGTTTGTATTCATATTCGATATGAAAGTTTTTAGTTTCTACCACGCCTCAAACAAGGAAGATAAACGAGCATGATTTCTTGTTATTATTTATTAATAATAATTATTCTTCTTTTCATTTGCTTTAGAACTACTGATGATTACTCATCAACTAGCTTTTTCAAACCAACATAGAGTTTTTGTCAGAAAAAAAATAATGACTAAATTATATTTTTGATGTTAAAAACTTAACGTTTTCTCCTCCAGAGGACATAAAATAAATGCAAAGCGCTCCGTCAAGAATGCTTTTAAGATATAGTTTTAAAATTTTTCTAAAAAATGACAGGAAAAGAGAGTACACATTTAGGGACAATATATTAATATTTCAGCTAGGGAAAGGTATTGATTTGTACTTGAATTTGTCAGATTCGTTTCCAAAACGAAAAAAATGTGAGTGTGAATATAAATTTTGAAAATTATAAAAGGAAAAAAAGTAGAAACTGACCCAATGGTTCACACACGATACTGTTAACTTTCTTGATATGATGAACTTTCTTCGCAATCTCCTTTGCAACTTCTTTGCGATACATCAAATGTATTAATATTTCAGCTGGGAAAAAGTATTGATTTGAACTAGGATTTGTCAGATTCGCTTCCGAAAAAAAAATGTGAATGTGAATCTTGAAAATAGTAAAAAGAAAAAAAAAAGTAGCAACCAGCCCAATGGTTCACTCAAGATATTGTGACCCTTCTTGACTTGATGAACCATCTCTGAATATTTCACACAAAATCTGTAATATTTTCGTATAATGAGGCAAAGACAATGTTATTAGCTAAATCACGTATAATATTGTCATTAAAAAACAGTGCTTCAAGTTGTAAAAGCCATAATTTAGGTTTATGTCGCTAAAAAATAGGTGGCTTTATAAACGCTTTGTTTACTTCTAAATTCACATTATCTTGAACTGGTAAATTTAAATTATTATCATTTGTGCTTTCTTCCATGCTTAATATAAAATTATTCAGATAATAATAGTGAAATTTAAATGCGCAAACCCTTTTTTTATCTAATTAAAATCTTGGTAATGAAGTAATCAAGTTCGGGTTAGAGAAGGTACTTAGTATTCATGTGATTTTGGATCAATGAATCGAAGGCAAATTGACGACACTATAACTTTTAATATCCACTGTTATTTGCAAGTTAAATTATATAATTACGAGCATAATTAAATCCAATTACTAAATACATCATTATTATCGAGGAAAAATATTTACGTTCATTATTTCTTTAATATTTAAATATATTATAGAATCTAAGGATTGTAATTTTAGTTACTTTTTCCAACAACACGCAGTTTACATTCATATAATTTAAAACTTTGATGCTTGTGATTTTACTGACCTCTGCTCACCACAAATTAACTTCACGTTAATTAACATCCCAACTCATGTGGAGAAACTTTAACACCCCATCTTGTTTATAGACGATCAGATGGCGCTGAGGTCGTAGGTCACGTGAAGTAAATTTCTTTATCTCGAGCTACAAGCACCCCATTGGTTGGTATTTTAAAGGTGGCAGCATTGACTGAGAGACACCCCAAAAGCAAAGGGTTAACTATGATTTTTGTACTCTCAAATTGGTTAGCTGTGTTCTCAAATTCAGTTTAATATTACAAAAATTTAAAAAAAACTTGAATAAGTATATATATATAGATTACTTCAAGAAGCTTTACTAATTAGTAAAACGTACGCAAGCAAATTTTTTATCCATCATGTTATCGCGCGTTCTATTTGAACAGAACGGTTATTGGAAAATACTACTGAATCTACTACGGAATAAAAAATGCTGAAGTTTTTTTTGGAAAGCTGTGCAAATAAACATCGTTTTATCGTCTATTAAGTAATATCATTCTTTTATGACTGATGTAATCCTTCCGTGATTTTACTAAGAGTTGGCGTGATATAAAGATTGTTCAATAAAATAATCTCTATAAATATTTCTCCGATAAGGCAAATTCGAATAGTTAGTTAGATGTTAAATATTTATTCAGAATAATGCTGCATTTTTATAGAAATAAAAACAAAGTTAGGAAGTAATTATTTAGATTTAATTTTGATTTTTTTCTAATCAAAGAAATAGATGGCTGTAGAAATTTTAAACAAAAACGGTGGGATGGCATCGCCTACTCTTATATATATACATAAGTGAATAGAATTAAAAGAATATGTAGTAATATTTATTTATCCAAAAAACAAATCGATAAACTCTTTCAAAATTTGATAAAAAACAATGGATACACAGCTAAAGTAATAAAATTCTACATAAAATCGTTGAATTAATCGTATATTTTTGTGGATATATTTACTAAAAATTTTATTTGTTAATTTATATAATTTTCCTTTGTGTAAATCCGTGGCCAAAATTACTTACTAATTAATTTCTTTGTTAATTTGTATAATTTTTCCATGTGCAAATCCATTTCGGGCAAATCCATGATCAAAATTATTTACTAAAAAATTCCTTTACTAAAAAATATCNATTTATATAATTTTACCTTGTGTAAATCCGTGGCCAAAATTATTTACTAATTAATTTCTTTGTTAATTTGTATAACTTTTCCATGTGCAAATCCATTTCGGGCAAATCCATGATCAAAATTATTTACTAAAAAATTCCTTTACTAAAAAATACTAATTTCAATTTTAACGCACTCGTCTTCCTTATAGTGGTGGAGTATATAAGGAGTAAACATACTCTGCGTTAAAAACAATTTAAGCAAAAATAATGTTAGCAACTATGATAAAACGTTTTGGGAAGAATTAACTTGCGATTCGATCAATTGAAAAGCACACTATTAGAATTTGCGTATATAATCACTTAAAATGAACGAGTGAAAATAACTCAACTTGAGTGCTATTTAACTCTTTCATCTAGATAAAACCGGTCTTCTCATCTTGAGTTAAAATCACTCAAGTGAAAGAGTTATATGGAAATAGCTCAATTTGAGTGAAAAAAATTACACTTAAATTCGAGTTATTTTCAATCGAGTGTGAGTGATTTTCAGTATTACCTGAGTGGATCGCTTTCACTCAAACTTGAGTGATTTTAACTCGTGTTTGAGCGATTTTCAGTACTTCAGTTTGTAAATTGCAGTCAAAATTTTTACTGTCTAATTACTTTCATGAGCTGGGTCTTGTTGGCGAGGATAAAGTTTTTATTTGTTAAATCAAATAAGGTGAAAACACAGTTAAAATTTTTTTTCAGAGTTAACAGTTTGAATAGCTGCATTTTATGGTTATTCAATTGTTTTGAATGTATACGGTAAAACAACAATTAGATGAATTATTACTTAAGAGTTTTTTTTTTATGAAAAATTCCTAACCACTGTAGATTTGAGTTTTTTTTTTCTTTCCCCTAAGTTTTGTCCTTTTTCTTTTAAATTAATTTTTAAAAGTAAGAAGCTCTGAACGAATTTTTAAAGTAAGCAGTTTTATAAATATTAGGTTCAATTGAAAATACTGTGAGTTATTTTTTTTTCGAACAAATTTATTCGTTTAATTTATAAAGCTTTATTTTCAAGCAATAAAAAAGGCATATTGTTTTAAATTGCCTAAATTTTTTTAAAACAAATTTCTGAAACTAGGTGAAATTAATAAATTTTTGAAGAAGACGTTTGAAGCTAAAAAATCTGTATTAAATACCCTTTTTCAAACTCAATTTTGCAAACTCTTTTGATATAAATTTGTTTGAAATCCAAACTATATAATTGTTTTGATTAGAAAAAAATAAGTATAACCCTTATGAAAAAATCGAGGTATAAATGAGGTATAAACAAGGTATATTTTAAAGGTATAAAGGAGGTTGTTATTTAAAGACGTCGTTGAGGTTGAAAAGGGTGCAAATGAATACCTCAAAACCAACCTCAAATATACCTTAATATATACCTTAATATATACCTCCAGAGGTATATATGTTTCAACTTGAGGTGTTTAATTTTACATCTGGGGAGAGGTAGATATTTACTACTTTAAAGTGTTTCATTTTCAACCTTAGGTTATTACTTATCAGCTTGANACACCCTCAACTATAGTAGCTGTCACATTTGATGGATCACCCCAACCCCCTTCAAGAGTACACCCGCGGAATCCCCGAAAATCCCCGAAATCCCGGTCGCCGTACTCTCTTTATCCAACTACTAATGTAATATTTTCCACTTTTTCTTTGAATGATATATTTATAATAAAATGCATTGGACATCTGAAGATTCTGATTTGAATGAATGGATGTTGCAAATGTGAACTTTTTTAAATTAAAGACAGTCAACTTTATTAATGGAAAGCAATTTAAATAACAACAATTATAGACTGTATGAACAATAATTTCGCAAATATCTTTTATAAAAGTAGTATAGAATGATATGAAATTAATTATCCAGAAATGTTTTGTACCAAAATTATACATCAAAAAAACTAAAAGATTGATATAAATTTATTATATTAAAATAAAATGTTAAAACTTTAATATGAAATCTGAAAAAATTCTAAAACTCTTATCAGATATAATATATTCCCACATGCTAGCATGGAATCCATAATCATCCACATTTAACACTTTCAATTTTAATAAATTTTTTTGACAAATAATTTAAATGAATAGTATTTTATTAAAAAACGCTGAAAAAGCACTAATTTAAATGGAATGTATATATAACACATTCAAAATAAAAGTATTTTCAAAATAAAAGCAACAAGTTATATCTACTTACTAAAAAGTAAAACAGCGTCTTCTTCAGAAATACCACTAGTTATGAATATAATATAGATATATAATAGAAATGAACATATAATATATAATAGAAATGAACTAAAAGGTGTTTTAATTCCTCTTAATTAAAAATATTAAATGACATATTCTCCAAAAAAAAATTTAACGTAAAATAAAAACGAAGACATAATCTATTTAGATCACAGAACGTAACAATTTTATTTAGATTTATTATCGCTTGCTTTTTAAAATAAAACGTTAGAAATTCCAGCTTATAGCTCGCACACAATTAAATAATAAATAAATCACTCAAGTTTGAGCTACAAGCACTCAAATATTGCTTAATAAATACAACTCAAGTTTGAGTAAACGCAAAGCAAGAATTTCGCTCAAATAAGAATGTATTTCACTCAAGTTGAGTTAAAAAAATTAAACTCTTTTTTGAGTAGGGGAAATAACTCTTTCATTTTAGGAGAGTAACAGCCAACAACGTATCGTTAATTACATATCAAACAACAGTTATTCAATTTGCATGTCTTGACACTATCTTATGTCAGGAAACCTTTTCTAGATTTCACGGATTTGTTGTCATTTTTTTAAAAATATTATTGCATTTTGTGGTTTTTTTGAGTTTTGCAAGCTTGGCTTTAATGATTTCATTAAAAAAAGACAAAAAGAACAAATTCCGTTTTTGTTTGTCATAATATATATTGATGGTGTACATTTTTACACAACAAGCGAAAGATTTGTATAATTAAGGAAAAAATGTAAACATTTTCCTGTCAATGTATTTTTTTACGGGTGATTTCATGACAGAAAGACAGCCAGAAATTATTATTAACAATGAGTTTTTAAAGCATGTAAATAAAATTATTTTAATATATTCACATTTGATACTAAGATGCTTCAGGCATAAATATACATTCACAAAATATCTTTTTTCAACAAATATACTAATCATATGCGAGACAAAACTGTGGATTAATCCATACTGTCTTCCTCAATTCTAATATATGGGAAAAATCACAATAATTAGTTTTGACTCTCATCTCCACAACAAAGTATTTTTTTCTAAAAAAAATGAAATAAAAAAAAATTTGTTCATTGCCAAAATTTTATCATCAAAGTTCAAAAACGTTATAAATTGACAGTAAACAAATATAGTTTTTTCATAAAATGTTTCCAAAGGTATTAAAAATATTATTCATCGTCGTTTCCACCATGCAAAAAATGTGAAAAAAATCAACTATTGATTGATAAATTCTTCCTTCCGAATATTTCAATTATTCCACAGATAGTTAAAAGCCCTCCAAAACTTTTATTTAAAAAAGTAGTGTCATTCTAAACGAGATAGTAGTACGAATCTTGCAAGCATTTTTTCGTGAACCAATAATTTTGATAATCGGTGAGTGCAGCGAGCTGGATTCCCGAAGCGATCCGGAAAGTCCAAATGCGAATTTAGGGGTTGATGATATGAAGCCAGCAGAAGACGAAGCTCTCTAATACCATCCATCACGACCGATAATTTAAAACATAATTTGCAAGTCAGGAGGACAATTCTTTTCGCACAGAAACAAATAACACTCAGTAAGGGATTGTTTTAAAAAAGTTCTAAACTTACCGTTTCGTTTACTTCTTAAATTTGTTTCTAAGCTGCACACTTACTGTGAGAAAAAATAATTTCTCTGTGTAATATGTCTCTATTAGTGATATACAAAGATAATATGTTCAATAAGGAAGCATTATGTAATAATTTGAACTGATAATGCAACCGCAGTTAATTCATTCAAATGAAATTCGCTGTTATTGCAATTGCCCAATAAAAAATAATTTCTGGCAAGAAAACAGTTGACTAATGAACCACAAATGAAGAAAAAAAATCGAAAAAACAAACGTGTACCTTGAGAATGGGGAAATTAATGAAATTTTTGTGGGAATTATGTTTAACGATTTCAAGATGAGGAGACAAGAGTTTGGTAATTAAAGAAGAGCAATTAAAGGATTCTTCGTTTTTATTCCTTGGTTTTAATCCAATCTAATCTTATTTTTGCTACTTCATTTGGCAACAGCCAGTGTATTTATTTAATCCACTTTATTTTCGGTCGTAATCTGCCCATGAATCGACGACAGAATATTTTATTTTTCTCTATTCAACAACCACTTACCCGGTCTGGAGATTATTTTTCCCAGATTCGTTTTTTAGTCTTCAAATGAGGAGGAATATAAAAACAAGACACAGTATCCTGGAAATTCAATCAGTTTTCTGGTAATCCCTAACCCTGCTTATCACGCTAAACTGGATCGATGAGTCGTGTATTCTCGAATAGAGCGACTGATTAAAACGTGGAATCTTTTAGAGATGTGGCTTGGACAGGTTTTGGCCTTTTTAATCGGTCCGCGAGTCACGTTTCACTGTCCTCCAATAAAAGAAATCTGAGGACTCAATAAATACTCTTACTTTCTTTCCTTCTTTTTTCTACTGAGCAAATCTAGTTTCTAGAACGTTTGAAAGAAGGCAAAAGTTTTACACTAGAAGAAAAAAAATGGTTTCACATAAGATGTTTGAAAAAGTGTTAGAAAATTTGATTTTTGTACTAGTATCATTTAACAATTTAATCGAAAACTTCCCATGCCCCACACTAGTATGGCAGAAGAAAGTAAACACAGGACCAAACTAGATCATGCATTTGACTGATAATGAATTTAAACATCAAAGTAATCAAACATGACTGAATGATTCATAAGTTTAAAAACTGGCATATTAAATTCAAAGTGTTCGAATTACCACCCACACTTACAAACTACACTTGACAAGAATTCTAAAGCAAAATACACAAAACTTGTGCAAACTATACCAAAATTGCTGACAGTTTTCGATAAAAGTATTTCATAAAATGAATGGCACCACATCCAGTGTTTTAAAAATTATGTTTCATCAAAATTCAAGGGTCCTTTCTGCTACAGCAGTGCTGCCTATAAAACGCCCTATGGAGGGGAGGTAGTGGGTTCGATTCCCGCTGTAACCCTGGATGTATCTTCGTGCTATCCTTCTCTGAATCTTAATATCTGTCTTTTAACACTGAATTCATGATTGTAGAATATGATTCTATTACAGACATTCAATCTGCATACCTTATCTGAGAATTGGTATACATTTAAATTACTTCAAAATGTCATTTATGTGAGCAGTTGTTTCCTAGGGCCGGAATGCACACTAATGTGTGCCTGGTTGCCATATTGAGCTGTTGTTTACATATAATATTGTGTCACATGTAAATACCACTTGTACTCTACTGGGTAACGCTTATTTTCTAGCAACAAAGTACACTATGTTTTTTTCTCCTCCAAATAATTTGGATTGTTTAGCAAACTAAAAGCAAATCTTTGCTTTGTGACCAAGTACAAACCAGAAATTTATGTTGGTTAAAAAAAGGTTTCGATGTTTTTTTATATTTGCTTGATGTTACTTTACAGGTGAAAAACTAAAATTTTTATGTAAATATAGATCCAATATTATTTTTTAAAGTACCTGTGTAAAAAAGAGGATGCATGATTACCATTACATATCTTACGATGCCGATTGCAATCAAATTGGCATACATCTACATCTGGATTCTGAGTGTCAACCTTTTACTATTTGGACTTTTACGTATAGTGGTAAAGTAGAAAAGAACCAAAACCTTTAGAACTTTCAATTAAATAATCGAATTTTCATTTAATAATCAGCACTTTTGATGTTTTGAGCGCCTAACCTTAAATTTGCTAAATAATTAGCGCAGACGACAATATAAAATAAAAAAAAAACTTTCGTTGAATATACACACGTTTTGTCGACGGAGTTTGACTCTTGTCAGTTTTCACACTATTATTGATTTGCATTCCACGATTTATGCTGAGTGCTGATAGTTTTAGCTTGATTTGAAAGTATTCTGCAATATACCATGTATTCCATAATAACGAACTACAACATACATTTTTTTAAAAATTTTATTCATCAGAAATAAAGCCAAAAAAGTATTTACTAGAAGTCGCAACTTATTTTCTAGGTAAGAAAATGGATCGGAAACGCTAAACTATCAAAATTAACCGAATCATTAGTGAGGAAGGTGAGTCAAAAAGCAAATATATTTCTTCGGCTAACTGTTTGAACCTGAATGAGATTTTGATGATTGACATTCAATTTCTCTCCGTTTTTTCTTATATTAATCAGATAATGACATTTTCAACCACACCTTTTCAATAGTATATTCCTGTGTTTTCTATGTCTTCATTATAATTTTTATACTGTTTAGTGGTTGTTGTAGCGGTTATAGATAGCTTTGTAGTTCACGTTTTAGTAAAAGAAAAAAAAACCTACTCTAATATTCTCAAATTTTTATGAGCAGTTACGGAAAATAGTTTCCAAGTTCAAGAAAAGCCGTTGGAAACAAAAGTTGTACAACTAAATGTGAACAAAAGACAACTAAAAATAGACTTGAAATGTTAGATCAATTGTAAAACTAAAGACCTGGTTAAAAATGAAATTTATTTAAATAACACAAAACTTTTCGCATTTTTAAACTAAAACAAGACACTATCATTTCCATCCGGCCAGGCTACCGTTAGTGTTTGCTTTTGATGGCTCTTATTGTATGAAATCTATTCAACGAAAATTGACCTAAGGAAAAATCATGCTGTTAGAATGAATTGAGATTAAGGATAAGTATTTAATCAGATTTAAAACGAAAAAAGTTGTAATTTTAAATAATGGTAAGGTTTGAATGAGGATGAAAATGACAATTTTTAGAATGTATGAAAGAAGAATTGAGCAACTAAAAAATTTTAAGTTTGAAATGAACTGTAATTAAAAAAAATATCAAGACGTAAATTGGCAAAAATAATTGAGAACGTTCAGACTACCGTTAGTGTTTGCTTTTGATGGCTCTTATTGTATGAAATCTATTCAACGAAAATTGACCTAAGGAAAAATTATGCTGTTAGAATGAATTGAGATTGAGGATAAGTATTTGATCAGATTTGAAATGAAAAACGTTGTAATTTTAAATAATGGTAAGGTTTGAATGAGAAAGAAAATTTTTATAATGTATAAAAGAAGAATTGAACAACTAAAAAATTTTAAGTTTGAAATGAACTGTAATTTGAGAAATTAATAAGACGTAAATTGACAAAAATAATTGAGAACCTAAACAGTTGTAAGTTTTGAATAATTGGAATGTTTCTATTGCGTAGGAAGAGAATGGACAAACAAAAACTTCTGAATTTAGAATCAATTGTGATTCAGGAAAATTTCAACGTTTGGATAAATAAAGAAGAATTTTAAATAGTCTTGAGTTTTAAAAAAGAAAAAGAAATAAATTCGCATCTAAATTTGCTGCAAAGAAGGTGGCTCAACATTATTATAGATTTCATATTTTGAATGAAGATGTAAAAAAATAAATATTACCAATAAGAATAATATTTTATGTGCATGATAATATAATCAATATTACCAAGGTTTTCCTAGTTTAAACGATAAAAACAGACCTTTCTTAAGAAGTAAGCTTTTCGCCAATTTAAATATGACAAATAAATAAACAATGAGTTGTTTTCAACAATTTTTCTTTGTGACAATCATTAGTGTTAAGCGATGCTCGTATTCCATTTTATTGATAGCTTCGTAAGATCTTTTATGTTAGCTTATTTTTTGAAATCTAAAGCTGCATTATTAATGAAGTTGAAATAGAAGATTTCCTACTATTTATTACTCAGAAAATGTCAAGGAGCAAGATGTTCCAGAATATTTAAACAAAGGTGTGTTTATTCTCAATGGAAGTTTTAGTGGATTTATTATTCTTTTTACAAATTCATTTATGTATTTAGATATTTTTTTTGCTTGTGAATAGAAACTTCGATTCACTGAAATTAAATCTAGAATACTGATTTTGCAAATTCAGTTAGGCAATGCAACATGTTAATAATAATGTCTGTTAATGTTCTGCAATATAACATATTGTAAAGGATTACTCTGAAAAATAATGGAAATTGCAATTAAAACAAGCTTGGAATTTTTTTAAATTGATAAAAATTTGATGAGTGTAAGTTTTTCATTGCTTAAAAAAATTTTAAAACTTTTTATAACAACTAATTTTATAACAACTAATTTTTATAACAACTTTTTATAACAACTAAATTTTCAATTGCACTTCCAACCTTAAAATTTGGCAAATAGTTTCAATTGAATACACTTTAACGAAAAAAAGAAAAGAAAAAATATTTTGAAATATTCATTAGTTTCATAAATACTAGGGATCTAAAAACCGCGCTCACAATCACTCATCAACTCCTGAAACAGCTTTCGCAGTTCCATTCCAGAATAGTAGCATGACCTAGAGTACAGAATAGTATATGATATAGACCCAGAATAATGTCAGTTTAGGTCTGTGGTAGCTTGCTCACTAGGGCCTAGCTGTTACTGTGGATTGGCTTAATGAATGACTTTCTTTTGGCGGAAATACGAATTTTCAATTGCAGTTGTGAACATATTGATTAACGAAAGACAATTTAATTATTTTAAAAATATGTAATGCTTTAAATTTTATTTATTATTTTGAAAATATTTAGTGAAGGAAGTTTTTTCATCATTTTGTTTTATCAACATTAGTTTTAAAATTGGGCTTTGTGTCAGAATTCCCAGTTCTGGAGTAATATCTTGTTTTGTTCTTGGCTAATTTTCTTTCTCTAGAAGTATTTCAATTACATAATTTCATGAAAGTAATGGAAATATAAGATAAATAACGGATCGGATGTAAATATAATATAAGTTTCGAAAATTAAAGCTGATTAAAAATTACATACATTTCGGGACCCTTACAATCCCTTCCTCAGAACCCTTGGGTACTGCAAAACATCATGTGGGAAACGTTACTTTACAGCATGGCATAGTAAATTTAAAAAAATCTACTTTTCTATTGGTTAAATTTACTTTTCAGCTTTGTATTTTCCACCAAATGTGTGATAATAAGAGCTATAATTTAGAAAACCGGAAAATTCCTGTAAACCATTGCCATACGGACGGAAACATTACCAAATGAATGATTTAAATGCTGTATATTTTGAATTGTCATTACCATACAGTATATATCTTTATTTTATTTTTTAATGGCGGGCACTTGGGGGTTGTCCCATTGGCCACAGGAATGCCGGAACTGCTAATCTCTTCTCGTTACCCAGTGGGCACCTGTGGCGAAGCCACGGCGGTGGAGCAGCGTCGCCAACGTCACACAACCACAACCCGTTTATAGGGCGGGTCACTTTCGCACAATCACACACAAAGGAGAAAGGACATAGAACACAGAGAGAAAGAAATATCCATGCCCTGAGCAGGATTCGAACCCGCGACCAGCGGCTCCGCAGTCAGGCACGCTAACCACTACATACAGTATATACATACGGTAATTTAATCAGAATTCTTTTCTCCGTGCAATAAGTAATAAAATTAATAATATTTTTTTGTTATTATCTGGAATTAGAAATTTATAGAAGAAAATTGTTTTAGATTTATGTTTCAGTTCATTTTTAAAGGAACATAACGTTAACAATTAAAAGATATTATAGTCTTAAGCAAGAGATTATTGCAACGAAAATTGTTTGAATGATAACTATAAGTTTGAATTTAGAAAACTTAAAATAATTTTTTTTTATTCTTCGAAAGATTTAAAAATATCATTTTATATTTAATTTTTTTAAAAAAAATTCCCTTTTTGAAAAATACGAAGAAACTAGTAGATAGAACTAGCAAAATATTTCCTTTTACCGATAAGATAGCTTTTATAACATGTTCTAAATGCATTGAATAAAAAGAAACCCTTGATCAAAAATAGATCATGCCAGAAATGAATTCAAAAACACTCAACTTTATTTCCTGTTTGTTTAATTATTCATTTGGAGTGCCTCGGTAAAGCTCTTAGTTACTCTATTGATGTATTCATTTCATTTTAAGACACGTGTATCAGTACTCATTGCGATAAACTAAGTAATTTTATTTCATATTTTGTATTTTTATATCAAATGTGAAATAAAAAAAATATTTATGGTATATTTTTAGAATTTTAGTGAAGGTGATCCGTAGTGGAAGAGAAGGGTTATTTGAAATATTCTATGTTTTTATTAATATTTTTTTCAATAATTTATAGTATATTTAATTACTTTATTTTTATTATTATTTATTACACTTTTTGACAATATTATTCATAAATACTGTCAAAAAGTGTAATCCTATATTGTGCTATTTACACAATCATAATATTGTGTAAAAGTGTGTTTCATCATTTTTGTTATTTTTTCATTATGCTTTTTTAAATGTATAATGCATTTTCAGATTAAATAAAAAGTTCTAAAACAGGTTTGAATTTACTATCTCATTATTTTAATTTAAAATATTCTTAATAGTTTGTTATCATTTATTTAATAACCAACAAAGATTTTGTTAATTTTTCTCATATAAATTACTTACACTATTAGATATTTCTCAGAAAAAATAGGTAAATAAAAATTTATTTCATTGTTATTTTACCATATTGTAGTTGACGTATGCTTGTTTAGGCAAAGGGGGTGTGATTGGTCTTGATTTCCAGTGGCGCCATCTATGGCCAAGAATTCATTCGACTTCTGCCACACCATACGTCGCACCCGTTTATAGGGCGGACCCACTCATACATCCATTCATTCATCCACAGATCGTAATTTTGACCTGAATCAGAGACCGATCGATCTCCAATCCAGTACCCACAGAGGTATTGATTTGTTATGGGAACATGGAGGACTTTTGCGACTCGACAGATTTAACGTGCATCAGTCACTTTACTACACTTTCTTCGGCCGGCGGGGTTCGAACCCACGAACTTTAGGACATGTACCCATCGCCCTACCGACCAGGCAATCCCGGCCATTCTACCATCTATAAACAAATCAGTCAAATAACCATAAATTAGATGGTATTAAAATTGTTAACTGTGAGAAAAACCGTTTTTTGACTGCTTTTACGTAATACATTCAAGCAACCAGAATTTTATTGAACCGACTATCACCACCTAATGAAGTCACTTAGTTCCTTGTAACTGGGTACATATTATAACCAAGAGGACTAATGTTTCATTCTCATGGCCGACAGAACTGGGGTTAGAGTCCCAGCGTTGACACAACAATAGTCCTCAATTCATTTCATATGAAGAGTTTCCATAGTCCTGCTCTCCCTAAAGTGTGACCTTGGAGTATTAGAATGTGACATTTCAATCATTCTAGTCATAAACAGTTTCAAAATCGTAAAGGTAAAAATGTTGTTGTTGTTACATATGGCTTTATTGGAAATATTAATCCATATACAATGTTCTGCTTTAAGTGGACATAAACAAGGAGTGAAAAGGAACAAAATTACATTAACAAACAAAGAAAACACATGACAAACGCATATTAACTCAAAAAGAACACATAGATTAAATTAAAGCAAGAAAAAAAATAGATATACAGTGAAGAATGAGGAGTAGTCTTTACAGAGAGTTCATGTGATCTCTGGCATCCCAGGAAAGTTTACAGAGATCACCCCGCTTTTGAGATTGTTTGTCCAGTAAAGGGCATACACGCAAGTGGTCTGAGTTCATGGTTCCTGAATTGCAGATTTGGCATTCACTAGATGGAAGGATGTAAAAATGTTCTTTACCGTGAACTTTACAGTGAATTTGAAGGATAGACTGTTGTCAGTTATTTTATCGCAATTTTAGAAGGGATATTCTGACAGTGTACTACTAATTTCTTGTGCTACCTACCGTTTGAGCATTGAAATCATCATGCTTTGACTTCTGATCAGAATATAAATATTTATACACATTATGCTAATCAGAACTTGTTTCTTCAAAATAAATCCGAATTGTAAAATATTACATTTTGAGAAGAATATATCAAAAATTACTTTTTTCTTTTTTGAAAAAAACGGAACCGTTCTTTTAAAAAGGGAAATTGATCAGAATTGCTAAAGGAAATAGTTTTTCCGTTTTGAAAAGTTTCGTGAAGACGCAGATTATTACTCAAATATTCGAATTTCTTAAACAGTTTACGGGATACTGTAGTAATTTACTTTCTAAAATTGGTTTTGCGGCTTATTTTGAGTTTTAAAACATCAATAAATCATAGTTTTAAATTGACACTGAAATGGATTCAAAAAAACACTTTTATGAAATTAAATTGGTAAATGTATTATTCTTTGAATAAAGAATTGAATAACAACAGAGACCAAATATACTCCACCAACAGGCAAGTATTTAGCCTTTGTTGGTAATTTTATTTCAATATATTTTATAGTATAGGAAACAAATATTTTATATTCTGTGCCCAGAGAATGTAGAGAATTATCGTAAAATCCATTTTTACCAGAACATGTTATGGAACAAAACATCTGATACACTGTAATTTGTACAGTAATAATTATCGAAAAATCTCTCTTATTAAATAAATATTAGTGCAAAAATGACGCAAAATGGGTTTTACGAATGCACACAAAGTGTGGATACTTTATTCTGTAATTTGATCCTGGGTCTTTTTATAGTGCACCATTAATAGTAGCTAGATTAATCTGACTCAAAAGTTTTCTTATCATCTGTTTATGACCAAAATAGTCTCATTAACTACTGCCTTATTAACGATTTTGAAATAAGACAGAAAACATAATAATATTTGTATTTGAATTCCTCTTCTATTGTTTAATGACAAACAAAATTGGGTGTGGTGTTACGGAAAAGGATTCTTATAAAGAATATTTTCTGAAAAATAAAAGATTTCTTTTATCTAACGAAACTTAATAAACATTTTACTAAGATTATAAAAATCTCCATAACTAGAGTCTGTATATCTGCGCAAACCTATTCTAAGGAATGTAAATATAGCTACTGTATAGATTATAATATAGATTAAGAACATAAATATAGATAGAAATATAGATTATATAGCTATATTTTATTTTTAATTTTATAAAAATCATTTCCAAAGCATTTAGGTAAAAATCACCCTGCTCCCATAGAGCCAGAAACAAGGTAATTTTTACCATATTCTGGTAGTTTTGACAATAATTTTTATCAGTGTACAATATATTGTGGATTGAAAGATCTTATTGGATTATGACTATAAAGATTCTGTAATTAACGTTATAACGTTAATTACAGAATCTTTATAGTCACCCTATAACGTTCTGTAATTAAGTGATCAAGTTAACTTATAAACTATATTTAAAGTAAAAAACGCAAATAAAGAAAAGATCACGTGAGAACTTCGGTCCCCTGGACTTTTGAAATCCGTGTTTAATTGATGGACATGCCTTTTTACTAGGCACATGTTTTATCTTTCTTATTTATCAGAAACATAAATATTTAAATGGCATAGATTGGACTTTCAGGATAAAAAATAGGCTCAATTGTTTTAAAAAAGAATATTCACTACTTGTTTAGTAATTATGAAAAAAAAATCGATAAAAAATATAGAACTCTAAGTTTAGAAATCATAATTAAAAACTGCTTTAACAAATAATAAGTTTAAGTTTTAATATTTAAATTCATTCCTGTTTTTGTTTTAATTTAGAATTATTTTTTATTTATAATAACAAAATATTTGCATTTAAAATCAATTTATGTAAAACCGAATCTTAGTGGGAGCATTTAGTTTGCAGATGAAATAGTTTTGATAGTTTAAGTAGTATGATAATGTAAACAAAAATCTTTAGTCTTAACTATAATAATTTCGAAACTCGAATCTCTGTTTCTCACTAGTTTTGTCAGACTTTACAATCAATGAATCTCTTTTAGAAATGGAAATAGTTTGTTTAATGTAACAATAAAGATACTGCGGAAGAATGTCTAAATAAGAAGATATGTATTACACAATAAAATGGAATACATATAAGATTATAAAAACATTTCCCCAAAAATAAATTATATCTCTCAACTAACTTGAAGTTTTCATTAGAATTTAAAATGAGGTATTTAGAAAAAAAATTTGCATTTCTCTGTGGTTACAAATCTCATTTATTTTGAAACTAATTGTATTTGGAAGTAGTTACTTTAGATTTATAACATAACTATTTAAATAATAACTTTTTGTTTTCGTGTTATTCCTTTTTTTAATTAAACTTGTATCATTTTGATTCTTTTAACCAGATTAAAATACATTTCTGTAAATTTATTCATTGTTTGCTTACTTTTAAAGTTACAATTTAGTCTATGAAAGAAATATTGTAGCACTTTTGCATTTAATTCTTAAGATTGTTTTGAAAGCTTAATACAGTTTTAAGGAATGATTTCCATTAGAAGTATATCTTTTTTAAGTAGTTATTTAAATTAAACTTTCATATAATCTTACATGCATTTAAAATGTAAGATAGTTTTAATATCATGGTGTAAAATTATCATATTTTATGCATGTAAATAACATAACAAGAAGACATATGTATTTAGCTATGATTTGAATGGATATATATGTATCTAACGTAGGTTATATACTCAAGAATTTGTTGCTTCTCAATTAGGCTTGATTGAGATTCAAAAAATGACTTTGTTTTAAAATATAAAGAAAGTGATTTACCGACATTCTGAGTTGGTTCATTAATATGGATTTCTTTTTCTCAGAAGGAATCACAATTTAAGAAGGATGTCATTGCTGTTATTGAAAAGAATCGCAAAATTTAATTAGTTTATTTATTGCTACTGTACTGGATGCAGCCGTAATTATTTTAACTAATTAATATCTGAAAAATCATACACGGAGAAAAAATTGTGGTAAACTTACAGCACTTTTTAGCAATGAGATTTCTGAAATAAAAGCAAATTTCTGCTTAATTAGACCAAAAAATACGGTATTTAGACTAATTACTTAATAGTTCATATGACAACGGTTTACAGCAAATTCTGATTTTCAAAATTATTTCTCTTATTACCACGTATTTAGTTAAAACTGCATAACTGAAAAGTAAATATAATCGAATAATGGTTGTATAAGGTATCGTGATAAAAGTACAAAATTGTGCAATTTTATCATATATTATAAAAGCATATTCTACTGCTAATTTTACCAAAATCGATACCAAAGCGTTTTGGTAAAAATTACCGAGGTTTTTGGAGTTCCCATAGAAGCAGAAACCCAGTAAATTTAAAACCAGAAAACCTAGTACTAAAAAAAGTCCAGTAACAAGCAAGATGATATCGGCAAAAAAGAAAAAAAAAATGCAGGAAAACATATGCGTACATATATATTAACATATTGATAAAACTATCTTTGTAAATAATTCTCTGGAGCATATGATGGAGAACAAAATTGCGGCACAATAACTGCTCTGTATTGTAGCGACATTTATTAAAAAAATGTCATAATTCTGGTTAATAAAAACAAAATATACGTTACTTATTTGGTTATTTTTTTGTTCATATGGTAACGGTTTACCAAAAATTCTAGTTTTCAAAAGTAAGTTTCTTATTACTACGCATTTAATTATAACTAAAAAGTAAATTTAATCGAATAAATGCTTTTTTATGCAATTCTCTGAAGCATTATGATGAAATAAAAAAATTTTGTCCTTTGTTTTGAGATCTAATTTTATAATTAATTTTACCAAAATCATTACCAAAGCGCATCAGTAAAAACTACTGAGCTTTTGGTGTGACCTTAGAGCCAGAAACCCAGTAAATTTTACCATATTCTGGTAGTTTTGACCATTCTTTTTTTTCTCAGTGTAAGAGGTATTTCGTATAATACACTCTCAAGTTTCTTAACTTTCGAAAAAGTATAATTGCAAGCTTAGAATGCAATTATCAAGTTGTATAATCCACTTAAAGGAAATAAAAGTATTCTAATAAAATAAGCTTAATAAAATTATAACTAAATAAAAGTTAATATTTTTTATTGCTTTGTTGCTTTAAATAAAAAAAGTAATTTTTCTTTTTATTAAAATAAGATTTCTATCGATATTTGGGAATATTTTTTACTGAGAGCTTCCTAGATGCTTATTTAGATAATTTTATCTTTTTTGGTTATTGGAATAGCTTATTAATTGAATTTTCAATGTGATTTTATGTTGATATAATTCTCGTTCCCTTCCGTTTAAAAAAAATAATTAATTTATGTGCAGGAAAAAACTGCGGTAAATAAATTGCCTAATCCAATTTAGTGAGAAGATCTGAAAAAAAATCAAGTGCTATTGTGACATTTTTAGAAAAGCTAAAACTTTTATGCTTTTTACATTCCATTTGATATCTGAAAATGTCAAATGATCATTGTATTTAAGGTATTATTAAATCGATTGCTAACTATTATAAGAAAGTTAAAGTTTCATAGTTTCATTTTTGTATTTAATTCGATGCGTTTATCAGTAGGAAATTCTTAAATGATTTGCACTGCATTTAATCTTAAATGACGCAGAACAAATTTAAATCTTGGTAGTTTTGAATTTCTCTGAATCTCAATATGTCGGGCAAGTATACTCTGTAAAAAATTTCGTTAAAATGGATTTTACGGTAAAAATTAATGGTCGGGATTTTTGTCGTAAAAGCCATTTTTACTGGAAATGAATTTTCTTTGCGGAAAAAAAACTGATATACCGTAACTTTTACAGATATAATATTTTACGGTAAAAATGGATTTTACGGTTGGTGCACCCAAAGTACCGGTACTCCATACTGTGAATTGATCTGGGATTCTTTGAAACGTAGTGGGTAAATAAATAAAATGAAATGTAAATAAAACTGAATATTTTTTAGAAATATTCAGTTGCAATAGCATTGAGTATTATAGCATTGAGCATAGCATTGAGTCAATAACATTGAGTATTTGTGGATTCAAAATAAAGAAGATTTCATTTTAAGTCGGTAATACGTGAATCATGACAAAAGAAGTATTGGTTTGATTTTACAAAGGTTTTTTTTTATATCCAGTTTATTAGAGGCAGACTACTAGCAGCACTAATTAAAGAAATTAGCGATTAATTTGAATGGATAATTTTCTGGAAAGTATTTGAAAAAAATATGCTTAAAAATGTTTTACAAAAAATTAACTAGATCATATAAAACTACAACTATAGCTTATACCTTAAATTATTTCAATGTACAGAGATGGAAATTGATGAAGATGTACACTAAGGGGATCGTTTTTTGCCGATCTAACTAATTACTTGGTCTCACGGAAGTTGCATGAAATCAGGCACTTATATTATTTTGTTCAAGATAGCTTTATTAAAGATTGTTTTTCCCCCACGCAAAGCAAAAGCAAATCTAGAGTAAGTAATTGTGTCCTAAGTTAAGCAAACGATTTATTCGTGAAAACAAATTTTTAATTCAAATCACATTTTTTCATAACTTTTTTACAACAATTGAAGAATAGTTCCTAAAAACACCAGAAGAAATTTAGCAGTATTAGTCTAATTTGCATTTTGTATTCATAAGGATCTTCAGCGAGTTGCATTATAGGAATGCAAAGAGCTTATAACTGTGGAAGACATTTAGAAATTACAAACTATCCTTAATTTTAACAATAAAAACATATTTAAGTATATTTTAAAACATTTGAATTTTAAAAAAGCACACAAAGTTTTGCAACTAAAATGATAAGAACATTAAAGTAGCAAAAATGTTATTGTCTGCATAAATATGCAAGGTTTCATAAATATTTGACAGTCATCTACCAAATAATATAGCAAACATCCATATGCGTAACTTTATCAGTGAATTTTGGCCCTTCAATTAGCAGAAGAGGCACAGATAATAAATGCCTCCAAATAATAAAACCATACTTTTTCTTTTATTATCCACACGATAAAAACATTAATCTGTCATGGCAGTATAGTTAAAAATGGAGAATGAGAGAAAAATAGTAGCACAGACAAAGTTTCCTACTTTAAGTTAATTTCTCTTCTTTATGTCAATGGATCTACTTATCTCTGATAAGTAAAAAAAAATTCTCAATAAGAAAGTTCGACTTAGAGAATAAGGTCAAGATAAATGTTCGATCTATCTCCCTCTATTGTTTCAAGAGATATCCGTGGACCAGCATAGTAATAGTTCACTTGAACATAAGCCGACATTTTATTTTTTTCGGTCTTCCTTAAGTAAGAGTGAATCTTCTTCACACCAATAGAATTTTTTTTACTTGTACCAGGTTGGCAACAATTCGTCCGAGTCAAGGCTGAATGAACGACTCCACTCCATCTGATACAATAATTGTGTGTTCTGGTCACGTCGATACTCCCGGACCCAATATTGCCGGACTCTCGGAAAACGCGAGGCAGAAGAGTGTAACAGTAATGTAGGGTTAAATCAAAGAGAGGAATTGCACCCACAGTGATTATCAATTGGATTTGGATTCTTCCACTGTATTTCTCCAAATGCATGTTTGTTTTTAAATTTAATATCAAAGGGTTTGTTTATTCGATAAGGGGTTTTATTTCTGATTTTGTAAAACGGAGTATGTCAGAATCAATCAAGAATTAAATGTAATGTTTTCATTTCCTTACGTATTATTTGAGAAAATGCATGAAGTTGACTAATTAATACTAGTATAAAATCTAAAAATATTAAAACAATAATTGGCTATCAAAAGCATGAATAAAAGTAAAAATATTAAAAAATAACGGGATGGCAAAAGCATAAATTAAATAAAATAAACACATAAAGAGATAAATTTAAAAAATAAAAGGAGACGATAAAATTAGAACAACAGAGAGTTGTTGATTTTTTAGAGATTAGATTTGGTTGTGGAATTTGAGTTCTCATGTAACCCGTTACGGGTTTATCTAGTTTTGTTTTATAATATTTCATCTATCTATCCCGTTACGGGTGAGTTTTCATATATCCTGTTACGGGCACTTTTTCTAGTTTGTTTTATAAGATTTAACTATCCCGTTACGGGTACTTTATATTTGTTACTGTATTTGTTGTGGTGTGAAATAAATGTTTTTTTTTAATAAACAGAAGAAGTGTTAGCTTGATATGTTACGCTAGGTATAATGATCAGTTAATGATATAATAACAATGTATTACAATGTTATGTTGTAATGAAAACTACATTTTAATTTTTAACTAAAAAAAAAATCCTCTTTTTTGTTCTCAATTATTATTTTCTTTCAGTACTACAAAATTATTTATTCAATTTCAAGTTTCTTCTTATAATAAATTCAATGGGGTTTTGCTTATAGAATATTTTTTTTTCAATGCCCGACTGGGGAATGACCCAAGTCATACAGGGATCTGAAGGGCAGATTTGTTGACCAATTTTCCAGGGGTACCCTATTTGGTGGGCCAACGTTGCTCCCATAATAAGGGCAGATAGTACAGAGAATGAAAGAACATCCATGCCATGCCCGGGATTCGAGCAAAGAAGCTTTCTGATGCAAGGCCAGTTCCCAGACCACTGCACAGGCCTGTCGGCATAGTTTATGGAATAAAACATTACTTTGGGTCAATGCTGAAAGGAAAACGGATTTAGAAAAATGAACAAACTTTTACTTCTAAAAGGCAAAATAAATAGTAAGTAGATAAAAAAATAAGTAAAAAATAAATAAAGTTAAAAAAGCAAATAAATTTTTTTTTTGTCGTATGCCTGTTTCCTAAAATACTTCTTGGGTTTTATAGGTTAAAAATATATATGAAAACGGGAAAATAACCGTCTGGTGATTTGAAACACGATTAAAGAAAAACGGGAGAAAACAAAAAAAATTATGGCTTTCTGATTTCTGCTTAGGAAACCAGCTGTTTATTTCAAAATTATTAATAAAAAATTACCAACATATAGCGGGAATCTTCCGTGGAAAACCTATAAAACAATGTGAAATCCAACTGAATGTCTTACGTAAATATTTGCGTAAGAAACTGTTAATTTTGAACTCTTAGAACTTTGAAAATTTTATTTTATAGTTTAATAGTGGGGTTGCGATTGTTCTTGTTTTTCAGTGGCGCCATCTATGGCCAGGAATTCGACTTCTGCCACACCATTCACACAACCACAACCCGTTCATAGGGCGGGTCACATTCACACACAAAGGAGAAAGGACACAGGATACACAGAGAGAGAAAGAAACATCCATGCCTTGCCCAGGATTCGAACCCAGGACCTCTCTGATGCAAGGACAGTTCCCTGCCCCCTACTCAGGCCGGTCGGCAACAAGTCAATTATAAATAAATTTACAAAAATAGAGTTTGAAACAAAAAATTTTTGCTTTTTGATTTCCTTTTGTTTAATGCAGACTTTATAGGTGCATGATTATTAAAGCTGAAATATGGTTTAACAAATTCTTTATTATTTTTTTTGTACTGATACAAAAATGTTTTTCTATTTTTCTGTGACGCAAATTAACTATTATACAGATTATACGTTTAAAAAATTGCGTATTTAATGTTCTATTTCATTATTCATTTTTTTAGTGACTGCGACTATGATAAGATTGATAGTATTTTCTTCAACTAAAATAGTTAGGCACGCTTCTAACCAAGGAAAAAGATAATGAAAAATGGTGTCAAAACTAAAGCATGCACAGAGGAAACATAAAAATATCTTAACTGTTCCCCTGTTGCAATGTTAGAGAAGAATTCTATGAAAATTTTATCAAAGCAAATTGTTTTATTCACTTAATAACCAGTAAGTTGGCATCCCTATACGGTCGTTAGGAAATGGGATTTGCTCAAAGAAAACATTTTATAAATATAATTTTTTCGAAAAATGAATTGAGAGAATAAAACAACAAACTCATTAGACATATCAAATTGGATATTCATCGCTGTGAGAAATTATGGTAAATTTTATTAAATCCTCTTATTTGTTTTTGCGAAATTTTAACTTTTTGTGTATCATTTAAAACTTCTTATGATGCTGAATTAGGAACTAAATAGCTGTTCATATCTTTCTACCTTCATTATTATTATATATTAATAATATTACTTTTTTATAATGACTGTTATCAGGGTTTTATGTGTTAAAAAATATATATGAAAACGGGAAAATTACCGCCTGGTGATTTGAAACACGATTAAAGAAAAACGGGAGGAAACCAACAAAATGTATGGTTTTCTGATTTTTGCTTCGGAAACCAGCCTTTTATTCTCATAGAGTTTCAAAATTATTAAAAAAAATTGCCAACATATAGCGGGAATCTTCGGTGGAAAAACTATAAAACAATGTAAAATCCAACTGAATGTCCTACGTAAATATTTGCGTAAGCAACTGTTAATTTTGAACTCTCAGAATTTTGAAAACATTATTTTATAGTTTTACTCAGTTAGTAGCTCCGCTCCATATGTTCATGGACTTTCAAGTTTATTTTGAAACTCAGGAAAGATAAATTATCTATGTATAACTAATCTGAACTTTATAAACCGTATATTTCTGTCTCATTAATTGATTTTTAAAAATGTATCGGTATATAATTTTATGGGATGCATCCTAGTGCCAATCATGGGATGCATCCTAGCACCCAAAAAGCAACACTGTGAAGATTTTGCAACGCAAAAAGAGTCAACTAGAAAATCTGACTTGGGCCAAAAATTTTCTCCGCAAATGGTAATAAATGGATTTCCAGACATTTTTTACCATCAACAGCCTCCATAAAACCTGAGGGAGATGCTAGGTTTTATTTTCTACCATATCTGAAGTCTTTCTACTCAATGAATGAGCCTCTATCTCGCAGTATAATGGAAAAGAAATCATCTTCTTTTTCTCATGCAATTCTAATCGTACACAAAACAGTCTTGTCTTATTTCTTTCATTTTCTACTCGGACTTGCTTGTGGTTAGCTTTCAACATGGGCTACTGTTATTTTTTTTCATAAAGCAAATGTTTTTGTCGGATGCATAAAACGAAGCAGTAGAAGAGAAAAAAAAAATTCGAGGAAATCTTCTCTATATGGTCAGCAATAGGGAGGCTTGTAAATTTTGGGGAAAAGCTTTCGCTATGATGGTAAACTTATGGGCATCGATTGCCAAAAAATGCTAGAAGTTCATTTACTGAAAATTAAGCCAAAGGTGTCAATCCATGTCAGATTTTCCAGCTGGAGAATGTCGTTATTTACGCTTCAAAATCATCTATGTGTGGTATTTGTACAATAGGGATAATGTTATGAATGATCTGCCCTTTCCTATGACCTCAATCCACACACACACACAAAAGCANATGATATTTCTTTTCTCGCGCTGGCAACAGTTTTCATTTTTAATTGATTGGCTTCGGCGCGCAAGAACACGTAGTGAGCATCATACGGCTAATCTATATTATGTAAAGCGCTAATACGTTTTAATTGATAGGCTTCGGCGCGCAAGAGCACGTAGTGAGCATCATATGTCTAATCGGGTGAATTCTCACCGAATTATCAAAAAAATTCTCACAAAACTATCTTCATCGAAGCCGATGCTTTATATCCGGCGTTTAGTACTATTTCATATTGTTTTACAACACATGGTTTTAGCCCTCTGGTGGGAAAGACTTTAAAACAAAACTTACAACAGTTACTTTTCACAACAACTGAAATTTAGAATAGTGTGATTAAGAAAAATATGTGAACTGTTTGCAATTTCAAATTAATATTGAAATGCACCGGTTTAGAATTTTCTGCAGTGAAAAGTTTTCGGAACTTCAGTGTTCAAAAAAGTATACAAAAGCTAGACGTTAAGAACCTATCCAATGAGCGAGCAAAGCGAGCATCGGATTGCGAAGCAATCCGAAATGAACTGCGAAAGCAGCTCCGGGGGTTGGCGAGTGCCAGCGAGCAGGGGGCGAAGCCTCCTAGTATTAAATAAAATTCAGTTTAAAATATAATGTATTTTAGTTATTCATCTCAATTAATCACTTTGTTGATGCATTTCAGTTTTTGAAGTCCCTGAAAATGTGTATAGGACATATCTCAACTATAGATTAATACTGTCTGAAAGTTTTCAATCTATAAATCGCAAAATAAAAAAAAAACCCTTTTTTATAGTGAAAAGATTTCAATAAGTTGACTCTGATTTTTTGATATGTAAAAAATAAATGAATAAATAAATAAAAAAAATTAGAATGATAAATGCTGCTTCTATAACTATAATTTATACTAATACGATAACTTCTATTATATTACTTTATTACAAAATACAGCTAATATATTGTACCTTTAATTATGGAAAATTTAACATGCTTCTGAACTTTGAAAATTTATATTTTCATATAATCAGGAAATTTCCAAATTCAATTAGCTTCTTAACATTATAGTTTCTGTGCAGATAGACAAAAGCTTTAAGCTGCTTTAGGCGCCAAAAATAAAGTGGCAACTGTCACACTTTATAAACATAAATACAGTGCAATCCGACTAAATAAAGTCATCTTGAATTTTTGGCATAATTGGACACAGAGAAAACTAACAAAAATTAGAGATATGTATTAAGAAATCTATGTCTAAACACTTATTTGCGAGGAGTGTCACGCTTCTTGCTTTTTCTCGACAGGAAACAAATTCTTCGAATAAATAAAGGAAGGGAGGAAAAAAAGTGTTCCATCGAATAATAGCCACTATAATGATAATAGCTAATATGTCCGTCATCTCTTGATCCGTCAGATTTGAGTTGCGCACCATTTATTAAAGCACCGAGGACATCTGTATCAATATTTCCCCAGGTTTCAATGATAGCAGCCTTTCTGTGACAAACGAAACTGCTACTTTTTGGTATATAACGGCCTTACTAAGGATAGCCTTCACGTATTCTTGGAGCTATAGATCAGGTAAAAGGGCAAGGCATTCATGGGATGCATTCTGGCACCCGTAAAGCAACACCGTGAAGATTATTTTAACGTGAAAAGAGGTTTTGTCCTACTAGAAAATCTGTTTTGGGTCAAAAATTTTCTCTGCAAATGGACTTTTTTTTTACTATTAACAGCTTCCATAAAACCTGAGGGAGATGCTAGGTTTTATTTTCTACCATATCTGAAGTCTTTCTACTCAATGAATGAGCCTCTATATCGTAGTATAATGGAAAAGAAATCCTCTTTTTTTTCTCATGCAATTCTAACAACACACAAAACAGTTTGGGTCAACTTATTTTTCTTTTCTTTTATACTCGAATTTGCTTGTGGATAGCTTTCAACATGGGCTACTGTTATTTTTTTTCATAAAACAAATGTTTTTGTCGGATACAGAAAACGAAACAGTAGGTGAGAAAAAAAATTCGAGGAAATCTTCTCTATATGGGCAATAGGAAGCCTTGTAGATGTTGGGGAAAAGCTTTCGCTATGGTGGTAAACTTATGGGTATCGACTATCAAAAACTGCTAGAAGCTCATTTACTGGAAATTAAGCCAGATGTGTCAATCCGAGTCCAGCTGGAGAATGTCGTTATTTACGCTGAAATAATCATCAATGTGGTGGTATTTGTATAATAGGGAGAATGTTATGAATGATTTGCACTTTCCTATGACCTCAACCTACAAAAAAAAGAAAAAAAAAGAAAAACAAACGTGAAGAGTTATTTTTAGTAAGGCTGCATGTACAAAAAAGAAGCTATTTCAGTCTGTGGCAAAATTGAAAACTACCATCAATGAAAATTGACATAATATTGATACTATTGTTCTTCTGGGATCGCTAAATGGTATGCATCATCACATACTTTAAGTCAGATGAAAATATGGAGGAATTTTGGTTGTATCTAAGCAGGAGAGAGACACTTTGATTGGATACTTTTTTCCTTCTTTCTTAATTATTTGGTGTTTTTCTTTTGTCCAAGTAGAACAGGAAGCGAGTTACTCCTTGCAAATATCTGTTTAGATGTAGAATTTCATGATATATAGGTTTGGTTCTCGTTGTTTATTTTCACACCCAGTTATAGTATAAAATCATGGTGGCTTTATTTAGTTTGGACACTGTAAAGTAAATTAAATCATGTTAATGTTTTTTAGATTCGTTAAAATGTAAAGAAAATGCACTTTACGATTGATTAAATTAAAACTAAAAAAAAGTGATATTTCATTTTAAAGAAGCGATTTTTGCCATTTATTAGTGTTAAAAGATTTAAATAAATTTACATAATATGCATGCGCTTTATGAAATCAATTCTAAATCAAGCAAGAGAATTAAATTTTTATCTAATCAATTGGAAGTTATCTTTTAGCATATCAGAATAATAAACTGACAAAAAGGATACGCAATTTCTCACTCGCACGAACCAGCTGAGATTCTATATAGAGAAAAACTGCCGCCGACTTTTTTGGTTTTGAAATATACAATTTTAAAAATACATGTTTTAACAAAAACCATTTGGAGGAAATGTTTGCCAAATAAGGGATAAAAGTTTTTTTTTGTTGCAACTATTTGAAAAAAAATCATGTGATAAAAAAGGAGATTTTATTTTATTTCGATGGAGATAATAAGTGGTTTAATTGACAAGCATTTATTGTCAATTATATTATAAGTTTGCTCATACATTATTTAAAATCAAAATTACTTTTTAATATAAGTATGAAGTTTGAAAAAGATTTTAAAATTCGTCTGTCATTGCTTGCTGAAGATATTGGCAATCTATGTGATTGGAGCTCTTGAAGTGAACTCCAAAATGTTTTGGTCTCTCACATTTAAAAACAATAAAGAAAAAGTTCAACTGATTTCAAATTCAAGAGAAGGCTTTCTATTTTTTTATACACTGTAAAAAATGGATGCTCAAATTTCAGAAAACTTTCTTCGTTTTTGAAGAAACCGTTTCCAGTTATATGCTCCGAGAAAAAATTTCATTGAGGAAACGAAATTTTTTAAATTTAAAGAAATATTTTGCCATTTTATTTTTTCAGAAAAAGAAAAAAATTCTAAATGCTTAATATATTCAACTTCTCTAAAAACCATTTTAGCGTGGGTTTCAAGCAGGTGACTCACTGTAGCTTAAACAACACAAGAAAGACAGATAACGAAGAGAAATTAATTGCACACATTACCAAAGAGGGATTCGAACACGGGACCTTCCTGATTCGAGGCCAACTTCTTAACCACCTTACAGCCGGTCGTGTTCCTTCCTGATTTAATTTTCGATCGTCTAGTCTTCACTCTACTTAGGAAACTCCCCGAATACACTGCTTTGAGATTCCGAGTTAAGGAAGCATTTTCGTCATACATTTGAGATCTCGCATTTTGCCACAAATCACTATATTTTATGACGAAATGATTCTCATAATTAACGAAGTATAAAAACGCAGCGGAATACAAATGCAATTAACGTGAGCAACCGATTTTGCGTTAAATAAAATGTCGTGAAAACAAAATTTTAATGCAAATTATTTTCTAGCTGTCGACTGTAACTTCTTCATGATAATTCAGATTACATATGAATTAACAAATTGAAAGTGAGATTTGCATATTTAAGGCAAAATAGTCTCTAATTTTTTTAAAATCACAAACTGAATTATGTTATTCTTTTCTATTATAAGTTTGTTTTAATATCAACATTTTTTACAGTATCAGTAGAAAAATAAATATTGAATAAAGAGTTTTAGTGTCCCATGGAAAGTCTTGTTCGAACTTCGATTCGTGTTTGAATAGTCGACAGTTCAACGTATCTTGAGGGACAATGAATATGAAGTGCGTTGCAGAAGCTCGGTTTCATCGAACTTACCCACCATTTTGAAGCATGTTATTATGGCTTTGTTCAATTGTCATACCGAATCTAAAGTGTTAAAAGCTAGAAACCCGATTCCTGATTTCTATTATTATTTATGTTAAATATAACAGCATTTTGAAGTTATTCTAGCTCCTGTATATTTTTGTTCTTTGCATTTAATATAAATAAAATTCTATCTCTGTTCACATTTCTATAGGCTTAAAATTACAAGTAGAATGTACAAAAAATTATTTTTCGAAATGGAATTATTATTGAAATGCATTTTGTGTAAAGGAAAAATCTCAGTAAAATTTAAAACTTTATAATTTATTCTGTGACAGTTAAGAAAACTAGAACACATTTTTAAGATTTTCTTAAAAATGCCTTTATTGTTTTAAATTCTTCGTAATGTTGTATAATACAATAAGTTTTCAAAAGGCACACACAGTTTCTAAGAATCATACTAAAACCATTTACAAATTAAGCATTTAGCAAAATCTATGTTTTTAACTTAAAATATCATGATATGATTTCAAACTTTTTTCACTTTTCTTTGAATTAAAATATATATACTTTTATTTGTTTTCAATACTTTTTGTGATCAATGTTTATAGTACTTAAACAATATTCCACAATTAAAATGGTATGTACTTCTTTTTATTGAATTCGAAACAAACTTTGTTTGCAATATTTTTTAAAGTAATAAAAATCTCAATTTTTCTTTTAACTTTTAGTTGTCCCATGCTCCCGTATATGAGCAAACAGAAAATTTAGAATTGCACTGTATTAATTTCCTTCATATTTTCCAGAAAAATGCAGATCCTCAATGTGATATTGCAATATAACTAATCCATAAAGACATTTCCAATAAAAAAGAAAACTAATATCAAAAGAATAACATAAAGATCATCAAAGTACCAAAAATTAAGTAATAAAGATGTATACAGATAGCGATCGCTAAAGAATTTCGAATCGTAGGGTTTGGGACACCAATTTTATTAATACCCGGGTTTATTGCCCCATAAAGACTAACTCTCATTTTTCGGATAATAAAAGGCACTGGGGATAAAAAGCATAACTAGTCAGAAATAAATCGAAATCACCAAGTTTTCTGTCATCTAGGAAGCTGAACAATGAGATGTTTGCAACTCCCAGTTTATCAGTCTATGTCAGTCGGTAGATCATTGAATAGATTTATTAGAATGTTGCCATATCTAAGATAATGAGAAAATTGGTGAGATGGCGTGCCACACGCTGGCGTTAAAAGTTCCTTCGTATATGCACTGTCAAAAATTAATTGATGAAAATTTATGAACGAGAGAAATATGCGCGAACGTATGAAGCAAAATAAGTATATTGCACTTTTTTTCTTTATGAAAATCGATAACGATAATGTTTAATAACAATTATGTTAAATATCTCATTATTAAAATTTTATATCTCTTAGATTAATAGGATATTTATGGATGCATTTCTAAACATGAAAATTTATGGCATGTTACTTAGAAATTAAAAATATTTTTGACATATTCATTAGGTATTTTGTACTATTTGGAATGCACTAAAATTTTACGCAATAAAAAAATGAAAAAAATAAATAAAAATTTCTCAAAAATTATCCATGTCATATTTTGTTGTTAATAGTTCATGTTTGTGTCACTTTTAATAATTAAAATATAGTTTTGAGAGACTACATGAAAAAATATTTTTAACAGTATTTCCTAAGTAATAAAAATATTCGGAATTCTCAAAAGAATACTCAGATAAAAAAGGCAGAACCTTAATTTTTTTAAAGTTTATTTAAAATTAAATATTAGTTTATTACAATAACTTTTAGATTCTGAAAAATAAACTTACTAATATTCCATAGTAACAAAGGAATGGTCAAAAACTAATTAACATTACATATTTTGTTCCTGTGACCTTACTGCAGCAGATTAAACAATTGTTCTTTTTACTTCAAGGATAAAATTTACTAGAAGAACATTTATATATTAAGTTGCATTATACCGTGAAATTTTACAAGTGTTTTTATTCATACGAATTACGAAATTTTAGAGTCAATATATTTAATTTTAATTTTTCAAATGTATGAAAATAAACTAAAAAATGTGTAAGCAATGGGAAAATTTCACAAAAACTCATCATTTTTAGAGCTATGAATTATACATATTTTAAAATAAGCAACTTATTTGTTTTATGAAATTAGTAAAATTTAACTTTAATAACTTAAACAAATAAAGCAATTATAAACAATTTAACTTTTTCTCTCGATAATCTTAAGTCTAAAAAATTCTCTAATCTAAAAATTTACCTCTAATTCCGATAAAACCTACTCGGAGGTTCGACCACTTTGCTTGCTAAGGTTCCCCAACCCCTGGAACTGCATTTTTAGTTCCCTTCCGATTGCTCCGTTATCAAAGCTCGCTTCTCTCACTCATTGGGTACGTTACTTCTTTCTAGCTTTGTATACTTTTTTGAAGACAGATGTTCAGAATAAATAGTTCATAAAACTTTTCTCAGTACAGAAATCAAAATATATATTTGATTTCTCCTTACAAAATTTTAAGGAAATACATTTCACATTAATTAGAAATTACCGTCAGTTTCCTTGAATACGAAATTCTAAATTTCAGTTTTCTGAAGCAAAACGGCTATAAGTCCTTTATTTCATCCCAAAGTTGTAAAATGTATAAAAATCAAAGAATGAGTAAAGTCATGGAAAGGTTAAAGTAGAATTTGGTAGCTGAAATAAAACTTTACATTGAAATAATGTTAACAATTCAAATTTCTCTGAGGAATTTCTTAAATTCTTAACCTCGAAATTTTATTTACACATTTTAGTACACATTTCCTAAGTTTCAGAATTCAGACGTACAACAACTTCAAATCCTCAAGGCGGATTTATCACAAAGGACATTGGATTTTTGGTTCAGGAGGATATAGTTTAGTCCTGATCCCTCCGTTTTAGTATAATCATCTACAACATATTAAATGAAAGCCTGGAAATGTAGTTGAGCTACTCTATTTCTTTCCTCTGAATGTCTCTTTTGAATACACTTAATTTCATTTGGCCACCTCTGTTTTCCATTGAAGAGGATAAAACGTAGGACCATTGTAATTATTTAAGGGCAGAATATTTATACTACCTTGTACCACTGGGCAAATTCATGTATCTTTATTTACTGGAAGTTTGCTTTATTATTCAACAAATATTGCATCGGATTCAGTCCTGGAGGTTGGAGCATAATAACGACGCATATCTACGTCAGTGATAAGCATTTTCTTGCTTACTGTTGGATTATTTTGAACCAATTGTAAATATTATTCAGACTTACAACTGTTTCAAGTCCTCGAGTTTAACATGAAGGCGTAAAATGTATAAAAAACAAGGAAAAATGTAAAAAGATCTTAGCAATAAAGTACATGAAATTGAAATAGTATTGCATCATAAAAAAGTTCAAGCCAGATCGGATTACAATTAAACGTGACAAATAGGACGGAACACTCTAGTTTTCTCATCATAGCTATAGCCTCTTGATATTTTTTTTTGCATAAATCTTGATCTTCCTTGAAAAGAAAGATGTACTATGATTCGTCTCTGGTAAAATTATACTCTTAGATCTTTTGGATTTAGGCTGGTATAGTTTAGTCTAGATACTTCTGTTTTAGCCTAAGCATCTACAACATATTGGAACCACCACGAACTAAATGCCTATAAGAATGGAATTGTAGTTGAGCTACTCTGTTTCCTACATCTGAACGTCTGTTTTGAACATGCTCAATTGCTTAATTTGATTTGGCCACCCCTCTTTTCCACTGGAGAGGATAACCCACAGGATCATTGCAATTATTTAAGGGAGAAATATGTATTCAACTTTGTACTTCTAAATAAATACATATATCTCTATTTTTGGTAGTTCACTTTAATCTCCAAGAAACATGGCAGCAACTTTAGTCCTGGCTGTAAGCGCATTATAACGACGCATATCTAAGTCAGTAAAAACCATTTTCTCGCTTACTGTTGGATTAGTCTGAACTAATTTAATCATTTGTAAATATTTTTCAGTTTAAGGATTTATTGAATGTAGCACTCTATCAAATTTTTCAATCACGAAGGCGAAGCGCATCGGATTATTCACTAAACGCTTGCTGCTTTCTTCAAAAGTATTGAAAATATACAGTCATCTGTAGCCAAGTTTGCTCTTTTCTTTTGAATACACTGGAATTGAATTGAGCGAATTGAACATAGGGTCTAATGGCTCAAAGTCCTGAAAGTCCATGGTGCACCACCAGGGCCGGATTAGGATCCAGGGCCTAGGCACGTGCCTTAGGGCCTGCAAAATTCAGGGGCCTACGAAAAACTTGGGAGAAAAAAATTTGTTGACAAAAATAATTTAACCTTAAAAACAACAAGTGTATTTTGCACAAAATTATGAAGATACAAATAAAAATATAATATTTTCTGGTAATAAATTATTTTGCAGAATCTTATGATCTAATATATTACTTTTTTGCGATTTTTGGCAGATAAAGTTCGATAAACAAATTTGTAAATTAAAATCCATATTAATAAAAATGTAAAAAAAAAAAAACATGCAAGAAAGTTTTAGCATATATTTTAAAAAGAGGGGAGTAGTGGGGGAAGGAGGGGAGGACTCAAAAACGGGTATGCCTAGGGCCTATGAAAGGTATATTCCGGCTCTGTGCACCACGCAAACGGCTTAAAAATAAATCGTAAGTGAAATGCATGCTACAGTTTTGGACTAATAAAACACATGGCATTTATAAAACCATATAACCATATACGACGTAACAGATGTGGTGAAGTGAGTAACCGGGATCAAATGAGTAACCTTCAAAAGTGAGTAACCAAGATAAAATGTAAGTACAGTAACACCTCATGTGAAGATCAATGCTGCATGTGAAGGTGAAGATCTAGTTGCATACAATATCTCCTAGCTTTAAAAAATAATAACACACAGTAAACAATGTAATTTACTTGACATGACACGATAATAATATATGAAAGCTAGCTTAATGTGACGCAAATCTGATGGTAGTTGATTACAAACAACATATGAACTTCTGACAGAAGATGTAAGAAATGCTTCGGAACATATTGAATACGGCAAAGAAACTCTGTTAGAGATCTGTCTAAAATGTGGGAACTAGATGGGTTATATCCAAGAGGTCATTTTACTTCCCACTGAGAAAAAAGTATGGTCAAAACTATCGAGATATAGTAAAATTTACGGCACTTCTAGCTCTATGGGAACACCGTAAAGCTCGGTGATTCTTACTGAGACACACTGATAATGATTTTGGTAAAATTAACAATCAAATATGGTTTTATAATATGTGATAAAATTTAATAATTTCATTATAACATCTTAGAAAATATCATAAGAACCATGTATTCCGTTACATTTATTTTTCTGTTTTGTACTTTCCGTAAAATATGTGAACTATAATTGACTCCGTTAAATGTGTGAACTATAACAAAGAACTATAATTTTGAAAACCAGAATTTGTGGTAAGCCATTACCATCTGAATAAAAAAAATAATTGTATGACTTGTGTAAAAACCATAAGTGATGGTTTTATTAACCAGAATTATGTTTTTTTTTATCAGATACCTCTTTAACATACATTACAGTAATTTTTCTCCGTTCAGCACCAATTGACGTAAAAGCCAGTGGAGAATACAAAATTTAGCTTAAAATGTGAAAAAACGAAACTGCGTTTAACTGCTTTGCTTTCAATTTAAAACAAAACATAATTTAACTTAAAATATGGAATAATGAAACACCTCTTAATTGCTTTAATCAATGCTTAATCCAGAGGGTGGAAAGAAAATGCTGTGATTTTGCAAACACGCACGTGCAAGTGTATTATAGAGATGACTAAGCTGACTTCACATCACTTACCTGTTCACTGGTAATAGAAAAATGATCACTCAGTTACAGATAGAAACCAATAGAAAAACTATTCTATTGGAATGTGAACCTGAGTCGTCCAATAGGAATGGTGCTAACGACAATTGACTGATCTATTCCAATCATTGATATAGTTCTGGATGGGACAGTGATATAGTTCTGGTTCTACTGAATTATGCATCCCTTTATAATATAAATACGGACGATGAAAAGCAAACAATAAACATTGGGAAAAAATAACGCATAAAAACTAAGAGAAGAATTCAAAATTTAATCGAAAATTCAGAAATTGATTTTTATTTCATGATATATATTTTAAAATAAAAATATATGAATTGAGATGCTATTCAAAATGAAGAAAATATTGCATATTTTACTAAAGTGTTTAGAGAAATGACATATCTTTAACAAGGTGTTTATAGAATAATCTCACAATTCAATAATTTCATTCGCTATTAGATATATTCTTATTTTTTTATCTGATACCATACTGAGATAAAATTGTTTTTTGCTACTAACGACTTAGAGGAAATCCCATTATAAGAATAACATTAACGGCATACTTATCCACATCTGGTGTACTGGAATAAATGAACTATTACAATAAAGGAGGAAAAAAAAGAAAATCAATTGTGTTTCACTTACTATGGAACAACTTAATAAAAAAGAGAAAGAAAATTTCAAGACCTTTAATCTGGAAAAAAAGGTGAATCTGATACTTATGATTCTTTGTTTATTCTTTAAAAATCATATTTGTAGCGTTAAAAATAATTAATATACTTCTTCAATAAATAGGGAACACTTGATGTAGACAAATTTAATAGGAAAGGAAAATTTTAAGATACCTAATTTTAAGTGAGAGGGCTTGTCTTACATTTGGAATACGAACTTTGTTTCCTTCTTAAAATTTTATCTGCCATACAAAAAAAAATACAGAAATTATTTTTGTGCAACAAAAATTTTGAAAGTTTTGAAATTATTCTAGTGCAACAAAACTGAACAAAGAGAAAATTTTAGGATCCATAATCTCAAACGAAATTTTATACTTAATATATTATTTTGATTTTCCTATGTCATACATATAACGTTTAAAACGGTAATAAACTACTGTAGGAAATGGAAGGAAACAATCGGATTTGTTAATTAGAATAGTTAATAAGAAAATAAATTTTTAGTCCCTCTAATTTCAATATAAAGTTTACCTCTTATTTTGACAAATATGTTTCGGATTTTTCCGATATCTTGTTGACTTTATGAAAATCATTTATCTAACACGAAAACGAATATTTAGAATGACAAGTGTATAATAGACATATTAAGAAGGTAATTATCAGTATATTAAGTTAACTCTCTCTCTCTGTATATATACATATATATATATATATTCTGTAGCCAAGTTTGCTCTTNTTCTAATGATCAGATTTTCTCTTACACCATTAATTATATTTTCACTAGTAATTAAGTTATGAGATTGGACACACAAACGTTCTTTCCCTATATAAACATATATATATATATATATATATATATATAAAAGAAGAAAATTATTGGTTTAATCTTTTCAATGAAAATTTTGAACGAAAAAGATTAAAGTATTCTTCCTACAAATGTGGTTAAAATTACTTTCAAAGAAGTACTCTAGTAATGGCTAAAAATAATTTTCTTTTTACTAATTTATTTATAATAATAAAAGGAAGAGTTTTTGCACCTGTTTGACTTTGTGTAAGTGTATCACTTTTAAAGGTCCAGAGCATTTGTGCTAGGGTCTTGAAATTTAAACAGTGGGTGAAAAGACTTTAGATTTTTTCGGAATGAATGTTCAAAAGATAAATTTTTCGCTTGGATTTATCATCAGACATTCTTTTAGATTAAAATGTGGACAATTATTTATATTTTTTGAAAACATTCAAAAGACAATGTATATTTGTTGTCTTAAGGCTCTTCATGGTTAAAATTGGTTTTCATGAAGTTTAATGCAACTTCTTTATTAATAATTTAACTTTTATCAATACTGTCAGGTAAGGATTAAAAAAAATAAGCATTGGATAACATCACCAGATTCATAGATTGGAAAATATCCGTAGCTGCGCTATTAATTTGTTTAAGTTTTTAAACATGAAGACAATAAAACTTAAAATTTTTTTTTATAAGCACCTGGTTTCTACTCGGAGAAAACAATTCTAGTCAAATTATCGTACTGTATGATAATGACATTTCTGGTAAAAAAACAAAACAAATAAACCTGATTCAGGTTCATTAATCAAAAATATACGACATTTAAACCATTCATTTGGTAATTTTTCCGTTCATATGTGCTTTACCGGAAATTATTGCTTGATTATAAGTTTTGACAAGCTTCAAGTTGACAAGCTTCAACCAACAATAGCATCATTTTCGGTGATGAATGATACTTAGTTAATCTTAATTTCGATGAGTTAAACTACAAAAATGTGTTTTGCTTAATTTAATAACTTAGAGCTATTGAGAAGGATAATAAATTATAATAAAAAAAGTTATTGAATCATTCAATGCTAATTTTTATACCATATAAAAATTAGTATTAAATTATTCGATAACTTTAATTAATTATTCAATAATTTGATAATATACTAATTTAATAATATACCAACCGTAAACAAAAGGTTGTAATTCAAATTTTTTAACCAATGCACTATTATTCATAATTTATAGCTAGTGAGCAGCAAAACAAAATGTGACCTAAATCTGAATAACCAAAGCAGTGCCGGTGACGGTTAAGGCACTCATCAGTTTTTAAAGTTGAGTGTAACATAATTATTTTATATAAATATTAAGCATTTCATACAAAATTAAAAGATTATCTAGAATACAAAATTAAGCCTTGGTGGCTCAGGGTTTAGAGCTCTCGCCTTCTAATGAGGTGAACAGGGTTCGATTCTCAGCGATGGTTGGTACTAGCAAACAAGGTTCAATTAACTTATTTTTTTTCAAAAAAGATAAATTATAAAAGGAAATTCCCTATGAACTTATCCAGGTGCTTAGAGTTTTAATAATAATAAAGAAACAGGCGTATTATGGTATCATTAAAGATAATGGTGGGTTAAAATAAAGTTTTTGATGCAGATGGACTAATTTTACACAAAATATCCTCAGTGGTAGACGGATCATTGGTTAGGGTCCCCTTGCCGTCAGGCTAACGATGGAAGCTTTTCGTAGTTTTCCTCTCCATGCAACACAAATGCGGGTTAGTTCCCTCAAAAAGTTTTTAACGAAGAGAAATCTCTCCCAATATTTGATCCAGGAATTTCCTCGTCTTCTGGGCTGGATTCAAAACTGCAAGGCCATGAGTTGAACATTGGCAGTCGTAAACTCAAAATTGAGAGCAACCAAGTTTATAAATTAAAATATAAAAAACTTAAACAAACAAAAAAAATGTTTGTTTGCTTCTTTAATTTTGCAATATAATTATATTGAAATAAAATACATTTAGATTATTTTAAAATAAATCTTTCCTAATTAGAATGCATTATATTTTTTATAATTTTTACATTGATTTTAAACAATTTCCTTTTGAAGTTTAAACAGGTACTATTTTTTAAATGAATTTTAACAGAGAGAATATAAATATAGTATCAAATTCAGAGTAAATATCAAACATTTAAATGAATGTAATGAAAACAAGAAATGGGATTTTGTAACACTAGCAATTTTCTTTAATTATCATAGCATGCACTGAATAGTTTTGAATCTTTTAAAGGAATACTAATCAGGCCCGCAATGTCTGGAACATTCTTTTTTCACCTTATACTATACTTTTTCACGTTATGAAAACATGCATTTCTAAAGTATCCTCGATAAATTTTACAAAGCGATATTGTCAACTTTATAAGGCATTGTGTCGTCCATGTTTGCTTTCTTCTATCGATTTATGTAAGTCTAAAAGGATTTGCCACGCACTTAATGCTAGTTTATCATTTGATCGAAATAATTATGCAGTTAGTTCTTTCTTTTCGGTCTTAATTTTTAGTTCTTTACCAGCGATCTAGTATTCCTAGTCATTAGAATAATGATTCGAATCCAAAACTTTGGATAAAATTTGATTAGGAAACTGAAGCCAAATAATTGGCTTTTGTTAAGATGGTTATGCTATTTATAGAAAGATATCTTTCTACAAATCGCTCTTAATGACTTTTTGCTTGAATAGTCTTCAATAGCTGCATTAATCAATTAAGCATTTTTTTTATTCATTGTAATCTTATTTTTCATGTGATAAACCACATTCTTTAAGATTTTGATGAACATGTATAATAAATGTATACTTTGCGTTTCTAAAAATCTGCGTTTCTAAATCTTTAAATGAGGTGGAATTAAAAAATTAAAATATGTCTTTTAATATTTCTTTATTTTTAACAAACAATTTAATTATTTCAAGACTGTTTTTTTTCCTCAAATCTACTAATCTGTCACTCAGTATCGTTTCTAACTAAGATCTTATTTTCTTCACAAAACGTTTTTTCTCTAAATGAACAATATATATTATAAATGAGGACATATATTGTAAATGTATACTATTATACCTAGATTCGCGTTTCGTAATCTTTAAATAGGGTGAAATCAAACATTATAATCTGTCTTTTAATATTTTTTATTTTTGTAAACACTTTAAATATTTTAAAAATATTTTTTCTCAAATTCCATGATATATTAGTCAATTTTTTTTTTTTAAAACTTAGATCCTAATTTCTTCACAAAAGCGTTTTCACTCTAATTGAACAGAATGTTGCATTACAGATACAAGCGAAAAAAATAACACGAAAACGTTTTATTTATTTTTAAACCCTGTTATGATTTTCAACTTATTTTTAAAAATGCGTCAGCTTAAATTTTTAGTTTTTATAATAACATAATAAAAATAATAAATTCTTATGTTAAATCAAAAGACTGGCATATTTTTTCAAATATAATACTTTTTATTAAGAAAAAACCGAAGTGTCAAATGTAATATTTTGTTCGCAGTTTTTAATTCAAATTAAATTTCTTTAAAAAATTCTTCTCTTAGAAAAAGGAAATTATTAGCAAACATAGCCTTGAGTATAAATCTGAGATGTTTATTTCATCTTAAAAATGCTTTCTTTTAAAAGATATTTGATCTAAAAAATTCGTTGGTTTCAAAAGCTTTGTTGTTATTTGATCATTAATTAGTTTCTCTAGCTTTTAAATATTCCTAAGTTTAACCACGTTGTAGCTTTATTAGTTTAAATATAAAGTAGTATTTTGATAAGAAGATAAAAAGTTCTGTCTTATTATTAAATCCATAAAATTCCAGCAATTTGTGAACATACATGCAAGAGAATATATGATGTTTTTAAAAAATACATTCTAATCTTATTATTGAAAGAATATTCCCTTACAAAAAAAATCCATCAAAAGACTTAGTCCCTAAAATTTATTCTTATAAGAATTTCTGAAGAATTTTAACAAAGTTTATAGGCGGCACTTGAAAGAATAAAATTTCGATATTTTAAAGTCAAATTTAACATTTTGAAAAAAAAAAAAACTAATGCATAACGTTTCTTTTTGTGTCGAAGAATGCAGCGAAACAAAAAAATTTTCTGCATCCTTTTCATTTCCACTTTCAAAAAGGAAAAGTTATTTAAAAATGATGAAAATAATAATTTGCTTGCAAAAAATTATTCATTATTATGTGACACTGATCATAATTTGAAAAAAAATGATGCTATAAAATTAATAAAGAAAGATATAAAAACAAAAAAGAAACAGACAATAAAGCACCATTAGATAAATTCGTTCAAAGAATGAATTTTATAGAGAAAATATTATTTATTTCTTTTTAAATATTTTTTTAAAATTTATTTTTAAATATTCCCCAAACATATATTTATATTCTTATCACTATATGTTAGATTTATATACTACCAAATTTATATATATACGTCATCTTAATATATGTTCCCTAAAATGTTTTTGAAGATCAAATCTTGATTACAGATTTTTCTTGTAATATATTATATATATCATTGTTAGTATAGAAAGTGTTCCATATTCTCCAAAGTGAATATTTACTTTTAGAATTTTTGCAAAGATTAATTCAAAATAGTAGTTAGCAAAATTTTAATCACAAATTATAATAAAGTTAAGAAAGAAATAGAAACTCAATGTAGATAGATAAGTGGCACCACCATTTTTACTCAGTGACATTTTAAATTAATTTAAGAGTAAAAAGGGATTTAAGATATTTCAAAGATATTTTTAATGACACAAACATTTATATGAAATGTTTTGATAAAAATTGTGTTAGTGGGATTTATTTTATTATTGGAAAGATGAAACAACTATACATTAATTTTACTGTTTTTTTCCAGTTTTTTAAAAAAATATTGTTAATCATAATATTAACTACTATAGTGACGGTTTGAGATTAGTCTGCGTTATATTAACCTGTTAAATATAATCTTGCATTGTATCATAATTATTAAATACCACAACTAATAATTAATTTAGTGTATTAAATTTTCAGTTAAGCCTAAATATTCTTGAAAATTTTAATAACAAGTTTAAAAGTTCATTTATAATAATTATAGTTATAAGGCGAAATCTTCAATAAAGAATAATAAATTTTATTATTAACTATAGCGATAACTATAACGGCACTGTGAAACGAGAAAAATTCCCTTAAAAAGAAGAAAAATACGCGCTGTAAATGTAAAATATATGTTTAGCCGAAATTCACAAATCTGCAAATATTTTTTGTTTGCTGCTAAGTACCATTTACCCAAAGATCCTAGAAAATTATGTTTTTTAACAGTAAATAATAACATTAGGCAAGTGATGAAATCGTTCTCATTGACAATGGAATCGTAACAACTTGACTACAATTTTAAGTGATCTAGGCGAATTTAGTAGCAATTTTTATAACAATACCCTTATCTACCCTCCCGAAGTTCCGGGGCTCTAAGTGCATGATAAGAATTCCCAAGAAGAATTATAAGAATTGCTTTATAAAAAGGTACCCTAGAATTCCGGAGAATCTTGTCGATTTTTTCTTCTCCAGAAAAACTGTACTTAACGCATAATTTTTGCTTTCATATATGAATCAAGCACTTTCTGATGATAAAAAAAACTGACTGTTTATATTAAACTAGAAAAAAAAGTTTTGTTTTATAGTGTGACATAGTGACAAATTCTGCCTGCAGCTCCGTCAGGAAAAAGTTGATTCTAATAGTTGATTTAGAATACAGAACTCCACATGTTGAACCGAGCATGAAATCTGTAATAAATTAGAACTTAAAAAATGCTGTTATGAAAATTAAAAATACTTTATATCATAAAATGAATTTGTTTGAAATTTGTTAGAAGTGAATTTGTTTTAAACAAAAAACTTAAATTTCATGATAACGACAACACTTCTGAAATACATAGTCATCTTCGAATTACCGCAGTTTATTTTCTTATTGCACGGAAGAAAATTATTTCCGACAGTCGGAAGTTAGAATAGTCATTCTTTTGTGACAGATACCGAGTATCAATTTGTGATGGGGCAGAGTTTGTGTTGATCTTCCACTTCAAATGCGAGAAACTGACAAAGCTTCTTTCTCGTGTTATGAATTATGTGTCTTTAAACTTTTCTTATTGATTGTTAAATTCTTATTTATTGATTGTATTGGAAATTGCAATCTTTTTCCCTGCTTTTAAAAAAGTAGATAGGATTGTATTCAATTAAAAATTAAACTCTGACTTGTTTATAACAAACAAAAACAATTTATCTGAAACAATGTAATGAATATACAGCAAACTGCGCATCAGGCGCCTTTAACTTTGTTATAAAAATATATTTTGCATGGATAGATGATTTTATAAATAATTATTTCCATGTACAAATGATAGCTGTATAGCGTGTTAAATCAAAGATAGAAGACCCTAAAGAACTTTGATCAAATAGGCAGATTTTCCCGTGCAAGGATGTAATATTGATGACATAAGAGTTAGACCAAAAATCTGCTTATTAATTATCGAAAACGATATCTTAAGTTTTAACTAAAAAAAAAATCGCAAATAATTGCAAATTTGTCTTGTATCTTTAAGAAGAGGATTTTTATAACTGCATGATAAAAGATTCTGATTTTCTTAAGGATTTAAAGATAAATGGCAAAATACATAAATAATTTAACTTACATTACCCAAACTTTCGACATTTCTCCTAGCAAAACTATTAGGACCATATTTCCTAGATTGCAGTTAACCTCTATATTGTACGGGAGAAAATACCTAATCCATTGGTTTATTATGAAAAGTATTTATATACTGGTAAAGCACATTTCGTGTCGTACAAAATAAAGATGAAACAAAGGAAAATTACAGACATATGAAAAAAAAGGGGGGGGGGGAAGAAAAATAATAATAAAAGATGTAATCTTTTCATCTGCTCACACGATTATATCCGCAAAAAAGAGAGCTTTCTGATATTGTATCAATATAGCCAAAGCAAAATATATTAACACAATAGTGTGAGGAGCACTCAACACTTTTTTTACAAAAATTGCACCAAATAAAATAGAACACAATAAGTAAAAATAGCACGTTAAAACCGAAAATAAAATTAAATAAGAAGAAAAAATAGAATAACACAGAATCTATATAGCGAGTAGCGAATTCAAATGTACTTACATGAATGGAAATTTTTTCAAGAATGATTTAAAAAATATTTTCGTAACAAGATTGCCAGATTGCAAAATATGAAAGCAAAAGGGTAAATTGAGCGTAACTAAAGGAGTTTTGTTTCAAAGTGCCGTTCTTACTGCATTGCTGAAGTGCGTTTGATTTGTTAGTAACCAAGGAGGGGCCCGAAACGGATGTGCGCATGGTAATATTATACTGGATAATTTAAAGAAGTTGACCATACATAATTTTAGAAAATAAATATTCATTTAAGAAAAAAATATAAAATATAAAATAGAAACATGAACTGCCTGTTTTGCACATGGAAAAATTGTATAAATTAATAAAGAAATTTTTAGTAAATAATTTTACCCATGGATTTGCCCAAAATATCTATCTATCTATCTATCTATCTATCTATCTATCTATCTATCTATCTATCTATCT
>NC_092210.1:66541911-66549885 GCF_043381705.1 Parasteatoda tepidariorum | reverse complement strand
ATATATATATATATATATATTATTTATTATCTGTAACACTAAAACATATATAGTATAGTCTTGTTCGGCCAATAATACAACCTAGTATTATAAAAAAAGAATTAAATATTATCTGACAACATTAAAAAACAACAGTTTCTTCTTTGAAGGAAAAAAATACTGCTTTAATAATCTTAATGTCCATTAGCATTGTGCAAGAAAAATGTTACTCTTTTCAATATTTTTTGACTTGAATAGTTAGTTCAACAAAGAATTCCTTCTTACATCCAAAAAAAAAACAACAACAACATTGATATGTTTTCATCGAAATTTGTTTTGTTCCCTACATCTTTGTGCTAGTCTATAGTTAGAAATATTTCCTTGATTTTGTCCTCAGGCTACGAACTTAGATCAGCAAGGTAAGAAATTAGTTAAAATGTTTGTTCTCGCTTATTTCCTTTCATATTTATAGAATCTTTTTCAATATTATGAAATTGAAGTTTATGGAAATGGTATTAAAATGATGATTGTTTTCAATGGAAATTTAACAATACAGAAGTCATTAAATTTACAATAATTATACTAAATTTTTGCTAATTTAATGATTGCTGCATTGTATCTACGAAAGCCTGTTGGTCTGTACTCGTGAACTCCTATCGAGGTCATTATTCCTCGTAATCCTGTCTGCATGGTGATTGACTTCCATTTTGACTCATCGTAATATGCATTATTTTTTCTTTGCATCAAATCAAGTTGGTAATCACAGGTTAAGGAATCGCAATAGGGCATTTCAACGAAGATCAGGCAGATGTCCAAAGTTTTCAACTTAATAATTTTAAGCAATCAAGGCATTATTTTCAAGGTAAAAATCTGAAGATTTAGAAATAATGACTTTTATCTTATTAATGTCTGGTTTCAATAAAATATAGGCTGTTAAATGAAGGGCTACATCATTTGAAATTTTTAACCATGGTAAGTAAATCTTGAACAAGTACTGTTTTCTTTGTTTTTTCGAATTTACACTAATGATAGTTAGAATAATGGAATAAATGATAGTTATGGGAAAATGGAATAAATGATAGTTAGAATAAATTGTAATAAAAAAAATTATCTTGCACAAATGTGTAGATTATCTTACTCATTTCCCATTTTGATTAACAAAAATTTCCCAGACGTAGTTTTGATATTTTACGGACGATACCGAAATGCATAATTAATTGTACTTTTCTACTAGTATTTAACATAATTAAATTATTTTTTTCTGTTTAAAGCAAAAGTCTAAGGCTTCTTTCTATGGTTTATGTTGATTTTGAAAATAATGATTATCTTATTGTAAATTAATAATGAACTATTTTTACTACTTTTAATTAATTTTACTCTTAATTAATTTTACTTTCAATTAAATTTACTTTTAATTAATTTACTTTTAATTAATTTACTTTTAATTGATTTTACTTTTAATTAATTTACTTTTAATTAATTTTGCTTTTAATTAATTTTACTTTTAATTAATTTTACTTTTAATTAATTTTACTTTTAATTAATTGTACTTTTAATTAATTTTTTTACCGACACCAATTACGCTCGACACCACTGCTTTTCATTTCGTTACATTTGTTTTCATCTATTTTCGTCTCATACTTTTTTTCTTTATAAAATGAAGTGAAATATCATTAGAAACAATTTACATATTATTTTAGGTTAATTTAGAATAACGCATTTCATCTCAACCTAATAAGATCTGCGTTCTATTTTAATGTAAATTAATAATGAATTATTTTTTCGTCCGACACCACTGCTTTCCTTTTCGTTACATTTGTTTTCTTCTATTTTCATTTTATAATTTGTTTTTTCTTTATAAAATGAAGTGAAATATGATTAGAAACCATCTAAATATTATTTCAGGTTAATTTAAAATAACGTATTTCCTCTCACTAACCTAATAAAATCTGCGTAACTATGCAATACTTAAAGTTATTTACATTAGAATTTAAAATTAATCACTGGAAATAAAATTGATAAAGTTTTATTTATTTATTTTTATTTCATTTCATTTAAATAATTTATTTTTTAAAATTATTTTTTAATCTAAACAACTCAATTTTAATTCTTTGAGAAACAACTTAACTTCATTTAGAACATTCTTGAGTTTCAGCATATGCTTTTACTTAAGTTAGCACAAATGCTAGCAAAAGGGTTGCCATATGCGTGCAGATATAAAGTACGAAATCTTGCTAATTCAAACTAAGATGTTGTTGGGCCTTACAGAACTTGGGCTTGAGACTGTTATAAATTTTGATTCTGTGAAACTAAACTCATTAATTAAATTTTACATTGAATGAGATTTTGCAATTTTAAATCAACGTAACTCAACAATGTAAAAACATTTATTCGATTTGGTTTAAAATTGAATAGTATACGTAACTATTGTATGTAGTTTCTATTACACTTAGATGTTTATTTTTATTGAAGAACTAGCTGAATGCCCGTTCTTCGCACGGGGTGAATAAAAAATAAGTAAATAATCAGTAAATCAGAGTAAAGAAACACTACGAAATCATGCTCATAACTGAAAAGCATATACCGACACAATTAAAGAGCTTGATGGAAGAGCCGGGTAAGGGATACTTTAGTAGAATTAATGAATCACTGGTTTTTGCCTTTCTTTAAATCTTAACGCAACTAATCACATACATTTTTAGTATGCAGGTATGATTTTTTATTTCAAATTAGGCAATATGGTTTTATTTTTTAGGTAGTTAAGCATTATTTAAAATCAGGAACAATAAAGCGAAGAATTGTTAGTCCCGTCTTCTATTTAACTGGCAATAAAATAGTTCGGATGCAACTTTTTATTTCAATCTGAAAATGTCCCTTATCTGCTTCTTCTACTAAGGTTTTCATTTAATATCGATAAAATAATGTAATTTTTTTTAACTTAATATTATTTGTTGCCCTTTACGGTGGCTTTACGTTATTGAAATAAAACTTGTTTTTTGTAGTTCATCTCATTAGAATAAAGATAAAATGTATTTAGCCTCACGTGGCATGGCTCACTATTACTCGCGGACAAACCATAATAGTCAAACTTTATCATTATTAAATAATTTTCTCCGGTGCATATCCTTTTTGAGGGGCCGTTCTAAAGTATAAGTATTTAAACAGCTTAGCATTGGTTCTGTTTTAATCATCACAGAATATATCATTACAATATTTCATACCTAGATTGGCATACTTGGTACTTATTACATTACCCTTCAACATTTAAGTTTTGTGAAAAATATATTTGTCAGCGACGGCCAACTAAAGCTGAAATTTTAAAAGAAAAAAAATTGAATTCTTATTAGAACTTGATAAGGATTTTAGAGAATGGCCATTTCTCTATCTAACTTTTAACTTACTACTAAAATATTTAGTAGTGGAAGAACAAAGTTCTTTTGCTCTCATTCATTCAAATATTAATAAACTATCTTTGCTACCACAGGAAAAATATTTTTTTAAACCACGGAAAACCCGTTGTAGAATTCTTATCAAAACTGCACCAATTAGTATAATACCAGTAGTACATATTACCGTCAGGGATACATATGAGTTAAGCGTCTTCTGTGAATGGTGATTTTCTCCGGTTTTCCTAAGCTAATTTTTTATTAACCTTTTCTCCTTTAACTTTGCTTTTTATCACATAGCTTATATTATTTTATTTCAATTAATACACATTATCAGTATTAATAAAGCATTAGTGTCAGTAATAATATGTCGATTCAAAATAAATAAGTATCTTTTCTCCAATATTTTTGCTATAATTTTGATCAGTTTCTTATGTCAATTAACAAATTACCAACATTAATTAAGCATTGTTGTCATTGATAATATGACAATTTCTTACGGTTCTTCAAGACAAATAAATAGATTATCTCCATTATTTTTGTTTCTAGAACAAAGCCTATTTCTTTTATTTCAATATGCATATATCATTAAAATTAATTAAGCATTATTGGCATCAACAATAATGTCTTCATATTATCCTTATAATATTATACTTATTCTATAAAATTCCTTATTCTATAAAGAAGTAATTAGTTTAAACTAGTTATGAACGGCATAGAATTCTTTAATCAAATGCTATCTTCAAAATTTAATAAAAATTACATGTAAATCACAAGCAAATTCACAGATTTTAGACAATTTGTAACTGGATAATTTATGTCCGCCAACAACTTAATCTGCTTAATTTGAAGTTATTATAATCAAATTTTATAAAATAAATTGTTTTTTAATAAGTTATAATGTACTAAATATTTGATATAAAAACTTTATGATTATAAGTTTAACTTATGTTTTATGAGGGAGCTTTTCTGAATACTTAATGTTCATTTTTTATGTCCGACACCATGGAGTTGCCCCATTGTACTGCTTTTGAATTTTAAAATTTTAAAAGCAGTACTTACTCAAAATTACTAACCTCATAATTTTATTGTTTTACATTTTTGCAAAATAATCCATAAAAATTCTAAAAAATATCAAGTCCTGCTTCTCTTAATCAAATAAAGAGACGTATTTATTTTTCAAATCGGCAGTTTCACCAAAATGTAGTGTTATCTAATGCTATTCTATAATAAAAAATTTATTCAAGCATTTATAGTCTAATATGATTGAGCACGATAATTCTAAATATAAAAAACAAAATTTAACATTAATTTAACATGATTTAACATTAATTTAACATGATTTAACATTAATTTAGCATGATTTAGCATTAATTTAACATAAATTAAAATAATTAATTTAAAATAATTTAACATTAATTGAATAAAAATTTATCAGTTATTCAAGTGAAAACTATAAATTTAAGGGAGAAGAGCACAGTAAATCTTTCAAAAATTGAAAAAGAAATTGATGAATTTGCGAAAGTTTATCCTTGTAAAATATTATTATTTTCAAGATTGTTTAAATGAGTAATATTATATATTTAACATATTAACATAGTTTTAATGGAAAATTTTATACTATAACCAATTTAATCAGAATGTTTAATGTTGCAAATGTTTAGTATGGCATTCTTTAACATGATTAATGCTGAGGATATAAATTTTTGTATTGTTATTAAAAAAATACTTTCGATTCAAATTATTTACTTTTGGAATATTTATTCGAATAAAATTTCGAAGTTTATTAATAGAAGATTGATATATATATATATATAAAAATAGAAAACTTTTTTCTCAGAAAACTACGTTTTTTTTTAATATTTTAATAAAATTGTCGTTCTGTGACATTTTTAGAATAATTTGGATTGTACTTTGTTACATAATCTCTAGAGGATACATCAAAATTAAATGAATTCATGTTTTATCTATTATTCTTTATTAAAAAATAAACCGAGATATGTTTTGAGCCTGTTAAAAAATATCTCTCTAAAAGGGAAAGTAAACTTTAAAAATTATTATTTTGTTTTTGCTTTTAAAACTTGATATGATTCGTGACATGGTGTTAAAAAATATCAATTTAAAATTTTGTTGCGTGAGAATAAAAACAATTTTCTTTCTGAAATGTGACAACAAATATTTTTTTGTTTGATCGCCAAAAAATGTTTCAAAGAAATTCTCAAATTACAATGTGTGATGGATTGTGTATGATAGGTTATTTTGATTATTTTACTTTCGAGAATGTGTCTTGAAAATATTTTTAGATAATTACACTGGCGAGTTTTAAAACATATTGTTTATAATTTTTATATTTCTATGTCAGTTTTAAACTTTTTATTTAAGAATACGTATTATTTTTCAAACAATGTATTTTTTATTATTGAAAGACATTTTTAAATATTATTTTAATACTTTATTCAACAATTTTGTTTATTCCTTCTAAAAGCTATTAAAATTTTTTGTGCCATAGATTTTTCATGCTTTTGTTGGATTCATTACGAATTTGGTGATCGTGAAATATTTTTCAGTCCAGCATTTAAGTAGAATTCCTAATTTTTTAATGTATTAAATTAAATTTAAATTTATAATTATAATTCAAATAGCATTATTTAAAAATTAAATAAAACAAAACTGGGGTTTTAAGATCAGTTTTTTAAGGCTTGAAATTTTAGGAAATAAGTTGCACAGCTCTAAAATAACGTGCTGGCCTATGTCCGAGAGTTCGTGGGTTCGAACCCAGCCGACCGAAGACTCTCCGTGTAGTAAAGTGACTGATGTACGTTAAATCTGTCGAGTCGCAAAAGTCCTCCATGTTCCCATAACAAATAAATACCTCTGGGGGTACTGGATTGGAGATCGATCGTTCTCTGATTCAGGTCAAAATTACGATCTGTGGATGAATGAATGGATGTATGAATAGGTCCGCCTTATAAACAGGTGTGACGTATGATTTGGCGAAGTTGAATTCTTGGTCATAGATGGGACCACTGAAAAACAAGAATCGCACACTCTGTCTTAAATTTGCTCGGTTTCACCAAGCAGGCTTGCTTTGCGGCAAGTGGCATTAGAACCAACCAAAAAGTTATACTAAACTAAACTCAGTGGCGCGACAGCCCATAAAAGGCCAAAGCCTACTGTGCCCATCTCAGTTTTCTTGACCATTGGGCTCTGAGGTGCAAGAACAGATGTTCCGGTTGGGTGGTCAGCCCAAAGTGGAACCCCCAGTGTTTAGTTCCCACGCACGCTTGGGAGCTAAACGAGAATGGTTGATTATTAAGTTATGGAATGTATAAAAAGGCAAATTTTCCTCGAATGTGACGAAATTCGTAACAGAAGAGCAGTGTCAGTTTCAATTTAATAAATAATTTGTTTCATTTCAAATATAGTTTTCTTTAGGTGATGTCGCATGAAATATCTTTTTGAATTTTACACAATTTATAAGCATTTTTTCCAAAAAAAAGGCATCCGTAAAAATACTCATAATGTACAAGATTTTGCTACAAAAGAATAAAACATGTTTATATTTTAAACAAAAAAAGCAAACATGCAGTTTATTACAATAACAAATTGCTTGAAATAGCATAAAATGTATTTGAAAACTTTTATAAATAATTTGTTTTAAAAATGTATAATTAATAAGTTGTTATGAATTTTATTTGTATTTATCATAAAAATAAGACACTTTCTAGCAGATTTGGCTAAATATTTTCAAATTAACTGGAGCTGTTAGTTGTCAAAGTTCAATTTAACATCTTATTAAAGTTACAGGAATTTTGCATGAAGATATTGGCAAAGATAGTATGTTTATTGTTTAAAGTTGAACCGTCCCTTTTATGAGAAAAATTTAAGTTTTGCTTCTCTGTTTTCATAAACTGATATGTTTCGTTTCTTACGCTATAATGTTTTGTTAACTCAAATAAATTTCCGACTTTTGGATAATTTCTTACTTGTTTTAAACACTCACAGAACTCTTGTATTTTTTTAAAATAGAAATATTAAATATGTTCAAAACTCTTTCTGATTTTGAAAGAAAAAAATTGTAATGTTTTTGTATTGTTCTATACCATTGGAAATAGTTTCAAATTGCTAAAATGAAATATTATTTAATTAAATATTTAATTAATATTTAATTATATTAATATAATTATATATAATTATATATATATATATATATATACACACACACACACACACACACGCCCATCCACACACACACACACACACACACATATATATATATATATATTGCATTTTAACATTAAAAACATTTTTTCTCCATTTGAAATTTCCTGGTTTACTTAAGGTTTGCCTGAACTCTCCTTTCTTCTAACTTTGAATTTTAAAATACTAATGGAGGTAAAGCAGAATTTGCCGTAATAAGTTTCCCCCATGGTATCATATAATCTTTGACAAAAATTAGTACAGAAAATAGCCGACAGGTGACTCGGTAGAGTAAAACTGCGATTCTCTACAACTCTTTACAAATTCACCCATATCAGAAATTCCCCACAGATTGCGCCATTAATGTGCGGAATGAAATTACTGTGAACTACTATAACATGGCGTACTT